>NC_142042.1:41814446-41969042 GCF_982192425.1 Myodes glareolus | reverse complement strand
TTTCACTAACACATGTTTCACTTAATAATTCTCACCTCTACCATTTTTTAAAAAAAAAATTCTTGTAAACTAAAGAAAGTGAAATGAAATAAAGGCTAACATAAAACTCTATGTCTGTTATCTTTGAAGTCAAAAGAGTGAAGGAATCAACAACAGAAAGATTGTGATTTTGAGACCAGCCTAGACTATATAGGAACTTCCAAACCAGCCTGAGCTACATAGTAAGATGCTGCCTCAGAAAACATAAATTAAAAGGTAAAATTGTTACTCCTAATGTATCATTTATGACATTCTATGTGCAATTAAAATAGACAATAATTAAAGAAAAAAAGAATATCTGGGTTACCTTAATTATTATAACATTTCATATTAATGGACCATGTGACAACATTCTTTATAACTAGGTAATATGTCACACCTTGCAGACATTTCCTAATAATAAAAATAGAGAGTAATAAATTACTGCCTTTAACTTCATGATATTTGACAGCCAGATGAAATGCATCTGGAACCATTGTCAGCACACTAAACTACAGAAGCAGAACAGACAGACCTTGATGCTTGATCATGAAGGGGCAGTACAAAATAATGCTGATGCAGAATGGCTCCAACAAATAATTTAGCTGTTGAGAAGAATCATAATAAAGCCTCTCACATATTTCTTTGCTCTAAGGAATGTGACGAAAGCAGCTTTCCATTGTGAGTGATCCCCAATAAATATTTGTTATCCTTTATTATTAACTCTTGTGGACCTCCTTTAGTTCTACAATAAATAAAACTTGCCTGAAGACCAGACGGTCAAACTAAGTCACTAGAGGCCAGAAAGTGGTGGCACACACCTTTAATCCTAGGATTTGGGAGACAGAGGTAGATGGATCTCTGTGAGTTCAAGGTCACTCTGGGCTACACAAGATCAGTGAAGAAACAGATCCAGGTGGTGGTAGCTCACAGTTTTAATCCCAGTACTAGTGAGTCACATACCTTTAATCCCAATACTAGAGAGGAATATAAAATGGGAGGAGACAGGTCTCAGCTCAGTCTCATTCTGAGGATTCGTGGTGGCAGATTGCCATTTTGATCTGAGGTAGAGGTAAGAATCAGTGGCTGGTTGCTTTGCTTTTCTGATCTTCAGCTTGGACCTGAATATCAGAATATCAGAGAATACCTAGTATCTGTCTCTGGGTTTTTCTTATCTGTGCTACAGCTACTCACATATTTCTGTATTCTAAGGAAAGTTATAAAACATCCCTCTTGGTCTCAAAGGCAAATCAGGTCCCTCTAAATGAAACAAAAAGATCCAGAAATGGCAGCATACGTCTAAATTGTCACCTCTTGGGAGGCAGAAGCAGGAAAATTAGGAGTTCAAAGCTATATTCTTTTCCCGAGTACATGTGAAGCCAGCATGAGATTTTAGGAAGGCTATATGAGACCAGGCTGCAAAAACATATGCCAATGGGGTTGGAGAAATGATGACTCAATGTATGAGGGTGCTTTCCATGCAAACAAGAGGATCTGAGTTCCAATCTCCAGCATTCATATAAAAACAGAAATCAGACATGAACACACACAACTGTTAGCTCCAGAACTATGAGGGGAGTAGATTAGAAGATCACTTAGGCTTGCTGGCCACCAATCTAGCTCAGCGTTCAAGGAGAGACCAAAACTCAAAGGAATAAAGTGAAGGATAATGGAGCAGGACTTCTAAACATCTCCTCTGGCCTCCATGAAAGGGTGCACAAATACACATACCCACTTACACATGTGTGACTACACCACACAATGCAGTTCTCACACATTCATGTATATACATAAAAGTGAAATTTTAAATGACAGTAATAAGTCATAATTACCCATGATAATAGAGCAGCATATGGCAACACTTTCTGTAACACTGAAATGCAGTTTCACACCGCAGCATCATAATTGTACATCGTTTCACTTCTTCCGGCAATCACTTCCTTACCCCTTTAAACACAAGAGAAACAAATTCCACTTGGTATGCATATTCAATCCCCGAGTCTGTTTTTTCAAATGCAGAAATACAAAGTAATTGTTCGCATCTGTTGTCTCAGACAATTTTCATGATTTGTGTGTTACCTGGAATTTTATTATAACTATGAAAAAAAAACACATTAACTTTATTTTTGTTCAGATACTGATTCCAATAATATAACAGCAGCATCTGTGACTGTCACTAGTCCGGGAGTCATTCTGTAGAAATATTGAACAACCACATGTGGTTGATATATTAAAAATCATAGATAAATATAAAATGCTAATTGTGTTTCTTATGGGTCTCTGGGCCATAGCCAACTGGATTGCTACAGAAACATAAGAAAGCTTAGATTTTAGAAATAAAATTTGAAAATAAAGGATGACACAGCCTAAGAGCTGGTCTTCACTTTAACCTGCAGTCAGGGTTTCACTTCAACATACCCCATGAAAGAATGATATTCTATAGCAGAAAACACCACAGTTTCAATTGCTAAACAGTGATGAACGAAAATTATTTCGTTATTACAACCAGTCTCATTTCCGTGTATAAATAGTGAAGAAATTGTAAACTTATTCTAGTAACAGAAAAATTGATTTTGCTTCTGGGCTATTTCTTCACTGTATAAGCATTTCTAGTCAAGCCAAAATTTGTTTTGCCACTTGTACCCTAAGAATGGTAGAGGTAGTGAATCCATTCTACTGGTGAGAAGGAATATGTTAAATAAGGGAAATAAAATTATACTATTTACATAAGTCCTATTAGACTTGCCTTCGATTTTCCCATGGCTTCAAACATGGATTATTTTCTTAGAATAACTGTAGGGGAAGAGGGAAATGTTATCTTCTCCTTGTCATGTCTTCCACTGATTGCGGAGTGGGTTGGGATGCTGTAGTACAGACAGATTAGCGAAAGTATAGAAATGCATTTAATGTTTTACATGACACAGCATCTTTCAAAATAAAGCAAGTGTCCTACAAATGAATAAGCCAAGTGTATGTGCTGTTTTACTGCCTATAAGAAAGAGTAGGCAGCTGTGGAGGTCTATGCTAGTCTAACAAGGGAACAATCTCATGGGAACAAAGTAGGAGATATTCAGTTAAACCTCTTCATTCAGATTTGTCTCTGTCACGCAACATCTTCGAAGATGCCAATGTTCCTTTCCTCTGTATATTAGTGGGAAACATGGAGGCCTTGTGGCCTACTTCAGAGAAGGCATGCAGGCAAGAGTCAGAAAGGCCATCCAACTTTTGTGGTTTTCTCAGATTCCTTCAGTTTGAAATATTCAGCATGCCAAGGGGCCATATTCTGGGTATCTCACCATTTTAGTCCCTTTGCAAATCAAAATGTATTCCCCAAACTGTGTCTAATTTTTCCCCTTATAATATGGAGGAAGAACTTTCCACGTTAATCTTTTTAGGCTAGTATCAAAGCTCCTATAGTGGGAAAGGCATTGGTGTCATCTTCAAGAAGATACAGGTTTAGTTGAGAAAACAGACAAAGAAGTAAATATTTGCAATACAGGAGTACAGATACTTCAGGAAAAGTGCATACAACTCTAGTGTAAATACAGAGGAAAGACATACCCTGGTACTCTAGGGCCACTAAAGCTTCCCACAGAAAATTCATCTCAGAGTTGCAGTCAGGATAAATAAAGCTATCTAAGAGCCAGAGGCAAACTGATGTCCTAGGAAAATGTGCTCTGTAGGAGCAGCCGCAGCTGAAGTTGAGCATACACTGAAAAATGATCCTTAATGAAGGTAAAAGGGTAAGATAAGAATTAGGAATCAATCAGGCAATACCAAGACATTTTGTTCAAATGCTACAGCAAAGAAATTAACTTCAGTCAGCTAAAGAGGGAACTAATTTTATCCTTTCCCTGCAAAGAAGAATGATAGACAAGGTATGGCTGTATACATCTGAAATCTAGCATTTGGGAGGTTGAGGCAGGAAGATCGTACATTCACTGCCAACTTGGGCTACACAGGAAGTTCCAGGTCACCCTGAGATATACACAAAAACACTCAAACACAAACATATACACAAACACACACATACCTACTCAGTGGAGGTCGTTATAACATTTACCTTTAGTTTAGGAAATTACACGCTAGACATCCCTGCAGAAGCAAAGATGAGTAGGTCGTTTACAACCCAAAGAATTCTCGGAATAATTATAAAGCATCCTAAATAGTTGTAATATTTCCCCTAAAACTTGTCTAGGCACGAATGAGCCCTGGAACATGTTGCAACTGATAAGCTAATGCACCTCCAAGGCTATGATGTTTATCTGATCATTAATACACTCCAGGCTGGAATTGCTTTCTTTTCAATATGACTTTATAAGGTTTCTTCCCCTGGCCTCTGTTGCTCCTGAGTATGTAAATGAACTACTCTCAATACTTTTGCCACAACCAATTGTCAGCCACATATCACCACGTAGTCCCAACTAAGCATTCCTTTTGGGGCATAACTGTCCCCTGTCCCTCCCTGTAAATGAATATCCATTGACACAGTGTTCTCTCCCTTTGTATTCACCACCACTCAGGATCCTATTTTGACCCAGCCATGCTTGGGGCATGCTTACCCCCTCTCCCCTCCCGTGGGACTAATGTGCAATAGTCCAACCATACCAGAACAAAACGGGACTTGAGCCCAGCAAAAAAAAAAAAAAGTGAGCACATATCTAAACAGAATTTTCAATAGAAGAATCTCAAATGGCTGAGAAACACTTAAAGCATCTTTAGCTGTTGTGGGAGTAACTTCCGCTGCCTCAACCAATAGTCGCTGAAATACGAGCCCACAGTGCAGCGGGGAGCGACTTCTGCTCTGTCAGCCAATAGCTGCTGAAATACCAGCCCACTGGGGCGTGGTATATTTCTCTTTTAAAAAGAGAAGCAGATCCGGATCAGGCTCTCTTGGTTCCGGCTCTTGGTTCCGGTGCTTGCTCCTGGCTCCTGTTCCCGGCTCCTGCGACTAGGCTCCCTTCCTGACGGTTTATGGTGTATGTAAGTTTTACCCCCCAAAATAAATAACCCCTTAAAACATAACTGGTGTGGGATTGATTCGCCGATAATTGGCGCCCAGAGAGGTTATGTATAGAGGAACAGAGTAGGGTGAACATATGGATCTCTCTAAAAGGGAGAAATAGAATAGATTTGTAGGTAGGAATCAGACAGGTGGGACTAAAATGGTAGGATTGGGTAGAGGGGAGAAGAGAGGGAAAGAATATAGAGAGAAACAGCTGGAATTGAGAGTCATTTGAGGAATGATATGAATATAATACAGTTACCACCTCCTAAAATCTATGAAGGCATCCCAATGAGGTCTCCTGAGAATGGGGGATATGGAGTATTAACTGGTGATCTCTTGTTACCACACAAGACTTCCAGTAGTAGGACTGGATTGTATTCAATTGAGTTGTTGGCCATGGAAAACCCCAAACAATTCAAGTTGTAGCTGAGACAATGAGTTACTCTCTGCAAACTGACAGCAGGACTCCATTGCCAAAGACAACATCCACACAACTCATTGAATATGGAGTAGTCCATCTGGTCATACATGGAGCCTCCACTCCTACCCTCCCATATCTTTTGTGTGAGAAGGTACTTTGCTGGCTACTGAAGAGGAACATAGACAAAAACCGAGCTACAAAACCTTGGACCTTCAATCCATCCTGTTTGCAAGATATGGTAGGGCAATGGTAACACAGAACTTGTAGGTGTAGCAAACCAATATCTGATTTGACTTAAGGACCACTCCATGTGATGGGACATAAGCCCAATACTTCTTGAAAGACCAAGAACCAAAAACTATACTCATAGACCAGTGCCTTGTTCAGTTATCAGCAGAAAAGCTTCTTCCAGCAGCAGATGGGACCAGATCCAGAGACTTACAGACAGACTTCATGCAGAAAGAGTCTAAATGGGATGTCTCCATCAAATCCCTTCCCCTCAGAGCTCAGAGAACGTCATAAAAAAAGAGGTAGAAGGAGGGGAAAGACATAGTGGACAGAGGACACCAAGAAAACAAGACACTCTGAATCAACTAAACAAGGCTCATATAAACCCACAGATACTGAAGCAGCAAGAACATGTCTTACACGGGCCTACACCAGATCCTCTGCATATATTATAACTTTTAACTGAATATTCATTACTGCTTTATTCATAATATTCAGAACCTGGAAGCAACCTAGGTGTCCCTCAACAGAAGAGTTGTGTCTGCTCTTAGGACTCTTTTCCTTCTGTTGGATTGCCTTATTCAATTTCAATATGATATGTTTTGTTTTCAAGGTTTTTTTGCTTTATCTTACTATATTTTATTTTCTCATGTTTGAAAAATAGGCGCACACACATGTATCTTTTTAAGACACTGTGCATGTGTTTAATTAAACAAATACTTTTTGCAAGGTGAAATGGGGCTAGAGAGATGGCACACTGACTGAGTGCTAACTACTCTTTTAGAAAACCAAAGATCACTTTTCAACACCATATTCTGGCCCACAAACAGCTAAACTCCAGTTAAAGGAATCTTCTGTTCTCTAAAAGCACTAGGTATGCATGAGATATACATGCATATATTTCAACAAAACACTCAGACACATAAAATACAGATAAATAAATATTTTTTTAAAAAATGCAAAATGCTAGGCTTTGTGTTCCACATTTTTACCATAATGAAAAGCAACTTCTTTTCTAAAGCGTACACAATGAGAGACATAAAAATAGTAAGTGTAATTTAAAGCCTTTAGGGAAATTTAACATGTATAAATTTGTAAATGGATCCAATTACTGAGGAATAACCGATTACTTTATTACTAATCAAAGTAAGTTGAAAGGTAATAATTAATATTCTTTAAAAGTACTCAATTAAAAATTTTAAAATTTGACCTAAAAATTATAAGATGAAGCAGGAGAGCTGTAGCTAAACAGTATCAAAGACCTTAGATTAACTACAGAAAGTTTTCAAGATAAAGCAATGCATATGGCAGGAGGAACAGTGTACAGGTATCTTAACAGTGATCACTTCAGGCCTGAATTCAAAGCTTTCTGGGGGAGCTTGTTGGATGAAAAACTATGTTCAGTCCCCAGCACTAGTATAAATGCTGACTGGATGGGAAGGTCACCTGCAATCCCAGCATTCAAGGAGCAAAGACAGGATCCTTGGGACAAGCTGGTGCTGAATTAGCCAAGTAGGTGAGCTCTGAACTCCAATAAGAGACTCTGTTCCAATCTACTAGGTAGAAAGTGACCAAAGAACATAGCCAGATGAAATACTCACACACCTTCACATGTACCGCACATACACACACACACACACATGTGTATGCATGTCTATATATATGTATGTGTATATATGTGAATGTATATGTATTTATGTACATATATTACTTTTATTTGTTCTGTGGAGGAAAAACTAGAGAAGTGTTGACAGAGCAGAAATTCCTGGGAATAAATTATTCAGAAGTTTGTATAGCTCCAGCATGTACAATTTTAGAACAATACATTCCAGCATATCCTCTTTTTTAAGAAAAAGGATATTTGAAGAAAACAAACTATAAATATGATATTAAAGCATGATCATAATCCTGGTGCATGTTTGTACCTCCTTGGGTAATGTTGATTGTGTTTTCAGTGTATAAGGCTTGACATTAGGCAGTAAATATCTGAGCTCTGCATAAAGTTTTATGCTCCACATCCACTGAAAATAAAGCAAAAATTACTACAATTCCCAGTGGCTTTAGGGAAATATAAGTAGTGAAAGCCAAGCGTGATCTGCAATGTAGCGCTGTGTAGTAGAAATGCACAATGTTGCTACCGGCAAGCTTGATTTGGAGTCGAGTTTCTCATTAAGCAGCACTTTGATCTTGAAAAGTTCTTTTCAATCTCTCAGTCTTGTTTTACCATGGACACAATTGGAGCTATGATGATTGCACTATAAATCTGAATATAAGGCTCAGCGGTTGAGTGTGTACTGCTCTTGCCGTGAGTTTGATTCCCAGGACCCCCATCATGACCACTCAGTTCCAGAGCGTTCAGGGCCTCTGTCTTCAGCAAGCACCTGCGCTCATGTGCATATATCCACGCAGACACACAAGCATATAACACATACAGAGAATATTATTTACTTTAAGCAAAGGAAAGTAATCTAAATATAGCATTTTCACAAACACCTACTGAAGCAAGCAATAACCCTAAGTCACGAAGAATCTTACACATCACTGGAAACCAGTGCTAGAAATCCAGCACATTCCTTCGAATCACAGATGAATGTTGGCAGACTTAAATGGATAAGGGAATGCTAGCTGAAACACAGTTGTGATGTTTACTTTAGACACTTTTCTCTATTTTAGCTTACTTCCTCATTGCCTATAACTCAGCATTTCATGCATACTAAGTATTTCATAATTACTTTGTAGAAAATGGTCACAGTGCAGACAAATGTAATGCTTTAATTGGGCAAAAGATGATTTCAATTTAAGGGCTATGATATATTGAAACATCCATATTACACATAAGCTCTGATTTGGAGAGGATTACAGCTTGTTACTCAAACATTATAGGTTTCATGGTTTGCATATTTATTTTCAAGCCTGTTTTAATCTTTTGACTGCAAAAAATTTGAAACTCATTTGACTACACAAAGACCTTTAAATTTCTAATTTTTATCCACCTCCAACTTCTCTCTCTCTCTCTCTCTCTCTCTCTCTCTCTCTCTCTCTCTCACACACACACACACACACACACACACACACACACACACACACACCGCAGAGTTGGAGGGGAGAAAGATCTCATTTTAGTACATGGAGAATTAGTCTGTACCCCATGATGAAGCATCCAGGAATGTGTACCAGAACCACCCAGGATACAGGAGTAGCAGCTGCCTTCCTGGCAACAGAAGTGTCAGCATCTGGAGCATCTATGCAGAGGTGCCACAATTATCCTCTGTGATGCTGCCAAGCAACTTATTCCCAACCACCACATAAAAACACCATGGTTTTTACCAAGGTGGACTACAACATGACTGGCATTGACTTGTGTTTACCATTAAAATGTCTATATAGAACTTTATTATAACCCAACAATGAAACTCTGTACTGCAAGATCTATGAGTTCAACAAACAGAAGTTTGTTCTACATATAAGCAAATGAGGACTACCACAGTTTCTGCATTACCATTTGGTACTTGGGTTGTTTTTGATTCTGCCTCATGAGTTTTTTTCATGTGGCACAATCTTGAAATTTGAGTTTTAAAGATCTTGGAGCAAATAAAATAAGTCGATCCAAAATAGAGCTTGCTGCTCATCTTTAAGAAAATTTTACAAAAGAGGTAGTGGAAATATATTCATTTATTTATTTATTATTTATTTATGTGCTTTATCACACAACCATGAAGATGCAAGCCTAGATCATCAGCCCCCATGTAAAAAGCTGAGCATGGTATAACTTCTTACAATCTATAGTTGGTTATGTGGACACAGGAATCTCCCTATCTCTCTGGATAGCAAGTCTAGCCATATTGGTGAGACCTTGGTCCCTGGGAGAAAGCCTGTCTCAAAGAACAAGGAGAATAGATCCTATAGACCTCATTGAATGTATACATTTACACACAAAGATACACACATACAGAGAGAGAGAGATAAAACATTTTACAGAAGCATCTATGTATCATGCACATGGCTAAATGTTCATGGCAATACCTAACTGAAAACACTATCCTTGTTAGGTAACCATGTCCCATGACAAATATTGAGGATTCTAGAAATAGGGGGTAGATTTTTTGATGGGAAACAATAGGGTGTGCCACAATTACTGAAACACCTAGAACCTTAACTGCAAGTCAAAGAATATTTCCATACACGTGCCATTGGAATATGAATCTTCAGAAGAGGGTGTTGAGACAAGAGTTGCTGTTGACCCATGAAATCAATACACTCAGAATTTCTTTGATTCTCACAAAATAGAAATCATTTTCCCCTCGAGTTGAAAATAACCTGATAGAATATATTCCAATTATGATTTCATTTCCTCCTATTCCTCCAACTTCCTCCCCACTGCTCTCCCCATCTGGTTCCACACCTTCTCAGAATACAGAAATCATTTGAATTCCACAAATTTCACAGGCCTAGAATATCCTCCAGTGAAAGTAGCTAGCATCCCTTAGAGGATGTAATTGGCTCCAAATTTCTGGTCAAAGACATGCTTACACATCATAATGCCTTTGGTCATCCACATTGGACTTTATTGCCAAACAGGTCCTAGGGAACCGAAAAGATAGATGAGATGATAAATGTAGCCTTGTAAGGAGACCTTTAGGGGTGGGGCCTGATGACAATAAGCGGGCAAGCGCCACCCTTTCTCTTCCCGTTACTAATACTCCATCATTCAATTAGTCACTGCACACTAGAGTATAAACCAGCCAAGCCCAATGCCAGCCTAAAGCACTAATCAGCCCATGTGAAGAAACAAATGTCTCAGTTCAGTAGAACATGGCAGTTCCAATAATACAGTAAGATCAAATGAGGAGTACAGTTTCACCATTGAGCGGCTTGCCAGGAAGTAGGATAAAACCTCTTGGCAATCACCTTTGTCATCGTTTTGAATAGTCACAGACTACAAACCTCTTTCTTTCTCCTTCAAAATTGAAAGCATATGTTTTCTAAAAGATGACAACCCTTCCACTCTAGTCCCTATACAAAACGTATTGGCAGTCGTCACCATCCATTCCATCCAGGGTTATCTGTGCTTCGTTTTGTTTGCTTGCATTTACTTTTACTTGTATAAACTCACAGTGGTGAGTTTATCCACTAACATCCGTAGGAATTGTGCCCCACAGAGTAATCGTAGGGTCCTGCTGTCCTTCCTCGGCTTCTCAGCATTCACCGCCATGACAGCATCATGGCCTCCTAGCAAGGAGTCTCAGATTTTTCTTGTTGTTGTGACAAAGACAACATAGAAAGGGAAAGATTTATTCTGTTTGTAGTCCAAGGGTACAGTCCATCACTGTGAGAGAAGTGTCACAACAGGGACAATAAATAGCTGGTCACATTGTGTCCGCAGTCAGGAAGCCTAGAACCAGGATTGTTCACCTCTCCTTATTACCTCCAAGATCCCAGCCCACACAGTGGTGCCACCCACATTCAGAGTGAGACCCCCCCCAGTTCTGTTAAACTTCTGGGGACACATCCCCAGTACAGACCACACATTTGTCTCAAAGGAACTTTAAATTCTGTCAAATTCACAAAGAAGGTTAGCCAATTTCCAGAGCTTTCTAGTGAAATGCATCCAAATCTACTATTTACAAAATGAAAGCCATCTCCTCCAAACACTCTGGTAGCCAGTCTCCAACATGACTCCCAGTAGGCCACAACACCTTTTCATCAAGACCTACTACAATCTAGATATGAAGTGGAACTTATTTGAAGGAAGTAAATCACTGACATGTCCTTGAGGAGCATGCTGTGCTCCTCCGTTTCCTTTCTGCGACAAATGACTGTTTTCCGCTACATGCTCCCCCAGCCCTGGTGTCTTACCTCAGCAAAGGCCATAATCAATGGATCTGAGCACTATAGACAGAAATGCATGACACTGAGCTAAAACTGCCTTTCCTCTTAAGTTGTTTATGACTAGTATTTTGTCACATTGATGGAGGATCTGATTACTCAAGCCCCACACTAATACCTTCCGTACTGAGTTAGAACAAGTCTGTGTGGTCACTAAGTACAGCAGAAGTTGTTAAAAAATAGAAATGGATATTCTTTAAAGGGGGGCTGAAAAGATGGGTCAGCAGTTAAGAATACTGGTTGCTCTTTCAAGAGAATAGGGTTTGATTCTAAGCACTCAAGTGGTGGTTCACAACCATCTATAATTCCAGTTCCGTGGAATCTGACAATCTTTTCTGTAGGCACCAGGCACACATGTGGTGCAGAAACAAACATGCAGAAAAAAACATATACATGCACAAAATGACTCTTTTAAGCCTAATTTATAAATTAACTACAGCAGAAGTGGCAATACATGACTTTCGAGGTTGAACTAGCAATAATTTTGCAGCCCCTGTTGTATGGACTTCTCATATGGGTGGACACCAGTCAACATACCATAAGGACATACCACTAACCTATATGATGATGTAACCAGCCTGCCACACTACTTAGCTTCCGCAGGGGAGTCTCCAACCTCTGTCAAGCCTTCAGCCTGCTTAGCCCCTACTGAACCTGACTGCTATCTTCTAGAAGCCTCAAAGCCAGCATAGTCTAGTTTAAGATTCTCCCAAATTTCTAATCCAGAAAAAATTGAAAGGTACCAAATGTTTATGCTATTTTCTAGTCCCTGATCTGAGGATAGCAGGTTACATAGTCATAAGTTATAAATGCAGAGGCAATACTGCACGCACCTCTTAGCTTTTGTCTATTGAGTAATTTTTGTAGAAACAATAACCAGTATCTCACACACACACATGCACACACACACACACACACACACAAATACACATGTCACATGGAATCAGGCTGGTCAGCTAGCAGTAATAAGCTAAACTACTAAACTACTGCACTGGGCATTATAGTAATGCTTACATGACACTAAGAGAACATGACTAAACCCACTGTCATGACATTTCCCACCCTCAAGGCACTTGGGAAAAAAAAACATTCCCATGATGTCATCCTTTTAAATAGCCATATCAGACCAATGAACCATGGAGATAAAATAAAGTTTAGAAAGAGATAGCTTACCCGAGATGACTTTAGAGTAGACTTACCGATCTGTGAAGAAATGTCTCTCATTTATTTAGACTTCTTCATGTATCTGCCACATCTGAGTCGTTCAGTGTTCTCTTTGTTGAACTCGGGTGTGTCTTCTGAAGAATATGCTATGACGTCGGAACCTGTGGCCTTTTTCTTGTCACTTGGACATCTAACTCAGGGCGCCGTTTCTTGAATTCTGCCTTGCATCTTTTCAAAACACAATCTGCATCACTGATAAGGTTGATAATTTCCCTGTGTTTACCCTTGTCCCTATTTTCACAGTCCATGCTGAGGTCCATAGGTACACTAACTAATAGTGTAGTGAGGTCCATACACTATTAGTTTACTGATTTCTATAAATAAGACTTGCTCGTTCTGTAGAGTTCAGGCAGTGATAAGTAGGATGTGCTTGTGTTACATTTACATGCAAAAGAGATGTTTTTAAATGATGATGTTCACAACTGAGATAAAGAGGTACTTGAACTCTAACAGAAGACCCTTCTTTTCTTTCTGCCTGGATATCCTCAATAAATGGCAAAGGTCATCTTTCAAAAGTTCAGTTTCTACAAGCGAAAGTATCAAAGACTCAACTACATGCACTACATACATACCCATCATCCTTTCAGCAAATAGACTACCACAATGAATGTCACATGTATCTATACTCTTTCCTCATTCTGCCAAAATCATGGGGATACAAATAGAAAGAGAAAAGGACAGAGACAGGCAGACAAAAATTTTTCTAGGGACAGCTTCTCACAGAAAACGAGGTGTAAATTTCATTTCAAAATTGCTTTCAGCTCTTGAACTATTCTTATAAAAAATGTTTCAGAAACCATAGTGTGAAAAGTTAAAACAATCGTATGTAGTTAAAAAACATTACTAGTGGGCCACGTCAGAGCTGTCCAGCAACAGCTCCCGAAAACTCTTGAGCAAAATACTGACAATCATATGAAAATTTGATAGTACAATAAAAACTTCAGACATTTTTTTTATTTAATACTTTTGCTTTATAGCTGGACACTTTGTTTGTTTGCTGGTTTGCTTGCTTGTTTGTTTGAAACAGTTTTACTCCTTGGACCAGGCAGACCTAAGATTTCATCATGTACCTTTGAACCCACAGCAATCCTCCTGCTTCAGTCTCCCACATATTAAGATAACAGTCATAAACAACCAGACCCAGTTTAGACTCCCTCTTTAAAACCATTTATTTCCTCCCTAGAATACCCTATACCTAATTTGAGCGAAGGATTCAATTTCATACCAGCAAGACTAAAGTACAGTATCAATAAAGGAAAGTCTCCAGAGTGCCAGGCATCCTTCAGCTATCCGCTGTCTCGTGCGCCAACTGACAGAATGCATCCAAGCAGATGCTTAACAAGGCTTCATAGGGGAGAGTGGACAGGGGAATGACAGGAAGCCAGCTTGTAAACCATATGCAAATGGGACATCTTGAGGTCCAGCCAGCCCACCCTTCTCCCTCGCTTCCCCTCTGACCTGAGGCACAGCTGTCAGTAATGCTGAACCACCTTCTCTATCCCAACCAGAGAATGTCATCACCATTGCCTGTCTTGTTTTTTCTTTTCTTTTTTTTCATTTCTTAATGTCTCCCATGGAGTCTCCGTTTGCCCACCATGTGATGAATTGGCACCCCAGGCTTTCACATCATTATATTGCCATTCACCACCCCACGCTGCTCATTTAATTTGAGCAGTGAGTATTGGAAGGATTGTCCTTTATATTCTAAAAAGCAAGAGGGGCCATTAGGCTTGATCGCATCTTCGAATGTTTCTTTCCAATAGCAGTGTGAGCTGTCTAGCTTGATGGATGTTTGGAAGGGCAATCTTTGAAATATAAAATGTCATACAGAGACGGAAACCTAAGTCTGAGTTGTTTGAGGGTGAAAAAACATCCAACAACAGGAAAGGAGACCCACATTATACCTGAATTTCTTGATTATTAACGCTTATGAAAAACAACAGATACTACTATACAGATAAAGAACAACTTACAGGACAAGTTTTTCATTGCGTATTACAGAAATTTTGGGTAGCTATCCCCCTCTACCATGTCCTACTCCGGAAAGTGTAACCACAGAGATAAGAAAAGGGGTGAAATCAAAAGAATTATTTCCTGTGTTTAACCTAAATAATAATCTTGTCCTTCCTGTTTCACACATCAACAAATCATAGTTTACTTTCTGAACAAGGCTTCAAAGAAATGAGAGGAAAGGCGAAAGGAAAAAAAAAATAGACTTATGACGTCAGAAGGATCAGTGCACAAAAGAGTGCACTACACACTTACTTCGAAGTGTGGTCAAGCATCAGTTCCAAAGAGCATCGATCTCATCATTTCCCCCACACACCCACCATCGTTTGCTGCCTGCCACTACATTTTGCTAACAGACTTTGTAAACCAAACTTCGAGGTGAGACAGCATCTGAGAAGCCGCCTTTGGGTGCCAGGGTTTAACAGAGAAGAGTGAGGGTAAGAAAGAGAAGTAACGAAAGAGTTTTATAAATCTACCACAGTGAGAGTGATAGGTCAGCTCAAAATGGCAGAACAAAAGTCGTGTGAAAACAGTGCCAGGCTGTGCACAGCTCCAGAGCAAGATTCCGCACAGCTAAGCAAATGGCTCCTTCAAAAGGTAAATCAGGATGCATGCTGGAAAGAAGCCAGCAACTCTGCTCATGAGACAAGGTCTCGGCTCTCTCCTCAATCCAACTGCAAGGAGGTGAGATGGTGGCCCTGGAGAGGACCTTTAGTTAAACACAGGCATTCACAATCCAGTGATCTACAGCAGATGTCAGTATCAGAGAGAAGCTATTGTTTTAGAATTGAGCTATCCTGAGAGCCTGGTAACATGGAGCAATAACAAGCAAGGCAAGCTGATGTCAACTTTTTATGCCTCTAAGGAAAGAGACAGTCATGGAAAGCAACCATAGAAGGTAAGAAGTTCATAGGATGACAAGCTGGAAAGTGCAGGTGGCCTGAGACTTGCCTTACACAGTGAAGTATTCAGCAGGAGGTAGCCCCAACCATAGTAGTTTGGGACAGACTTTGACAATTAATACTTTGGAGTTTGATCAACTGAGAATAACTGAAGTTTGATAACTCCTGACCTGTACAAATCGCAATGTTGTTTGCTTCCTTCAAGTTTCAATGTTCTTGGGAGATACCACCTCTGTTAGAATATAAGCCACCCAAGAAATACAAAGAGAGAGTCTGTAGAAGGTGGGAGAACCTGCCCAATTTGGATTCTTACTTTCTTGGACCTGGGGGGAGCGAGGAGGACCTTGGACTTCCCATAGAGTAGGGAACCCTGACTGCTCTTTGACCTGGAGAAGGAGGGGGAGGAGGAGTGGAGGGAGGGGAGGGGAGGGAAATGGAAGGAGTGGAGGAGATGAAAACTTTTAATAAAAAAAAATAAAAAATAAAGTGAATTTCTCTAACAGAGATGTTAGGTACACAAAGAAGGTTTACTGCTAAAGTAACATCAGCTCTGTCAGACACCTTACTCTTATCCAACACAGACTCAGCATCAGAAAAAAAAATCACAGGAAAGACAAACACTACACATTCCACTTCCCCTTCTACTACCCTCAATATCAACTGAGAAAACTCTGTTCATGAAGGGCCCGGAAAGAAATCACTCAGCTACTTCATCATTTCTTGGTATTGCTCTTTGTATTCACCAGTTTTTCCATTTGCTGTATTCTTAGCAGTAGTTTTATCTCAGGATTTTAAAATATTTGATGTGTTGTTTTGGTTCCCTTTCATGTATAAAGCTCATTTTCTTTCTATATTTTTTCATTGTGCAGCCTTTTCCCCTTACATTTATCTCTGTTTCTTTGTTTGCCCTTTTCATCTTTCCCTGTCTTTTTTCATTAAAATTTTAGAAGCATTTTGATTTTACCTTCATTTGAGGGAGATATGACTATGCATAAGTGTGTGGTGTATGTCTGCGCATATGGCTATGGAGGCCAGAGGTCTATATCAGGTATCATCCTCAATGATATTCCCCATTATTTGGAAACAGGGTTTCTCACTGAACAAAAAGCTCACCAGTTCACATAGACTGGCTGTCCTGAGCTCTAGAGACCTTCCTGTCTCTGCCATCCCACCACTTCAATATCCTTCTCCACCATCCCCCCTTTACATCATCTGCATTCTACTCTCCCATTATATCTTCCTTCTCCTACCTCCCGTAGGTGCTATCTAGTTTCCTTGTTTCCACAGTTAAGCCAAGTTAAACACACAAATGTAGCAACTAGATACTAGTGTCTATTTATTAGATAGAAATGCGATATCTGTTCGGCGTGTGGGTTATCTCACTTAGTATATTATTTTTACACATCCATCCATTTACCTGAAAATTTCACACTTCTACTTTTCTTTATAGCTGAATAAAATTCCACTATATATCAATATCAGTTTTATCTTCTGTTCAACAGTTGGTGGACACATAGGCTGCTCCTAGCTCCTTGCTATTATTAAAAGAGATGAACAGCTATAGATGAGCAAGTATCTCTGAAGCAGGATCTCGAACCCTTTGGGTATATCCTCAGGAGTGGCCCAGCTGGGTCATAAGACAGTTCAATTTGTTGGTTTTTTGAAGAGCAATCATGCTGATTTCGACAGTAGCTATACCAGTTTTAATTCCCACTTCCTTGCCAGCAATTGTTGCCATTTGTTTCCTTGATCTTAACTATCCTGGCTGGGGTAAGAACTCCCCAAAGTGTTTGCATTTTCCTTGGCTAAAGATGTTGCTTACAATATATCTCAGTCCTCTGCATTTTCTCTTTTGAGAAGTCTCTGTTCTGGTCTCTACCTCTTTTGTAATTGCAATGTTTGTTTACTTGCTGTTTAGTGTTCTTGATTTGTTTGGTTGATTATTCTGTTTTGTTTGTTCTTGCTTGTTTGTTTCGCTGTTGTTATTCTTTGCATACTCTCTCTGTGATCCTTTGTCAGATGTATGGCTAGAAAATAGTCTTCTCATTATGTAGTCTACTTCTTCAGTAGACTTTTAAAATTTATTTTCAATACAGAGGAATTTTTATTTTGTAAGGCCCCACTGGTTGATTGTTGTTGCTACATCATGAAAAATCTAGATCCTATAAAGACAATCTTTCCCTGAGTCTATGTTTTCAAATGACCCCCTCTTCTTTGTTCTAGCAGTTCCCCAAATCCATGTTATAAGGCTCACAACGATTTATCACTACAGATACTGGGAAACTGCTGCCCTCTTCCAGGTTCCACAGACACCTACATACACATGGCATACATTTATGTACTCATACACATAAAAATAAACCTTTTTCTTAAAGTGGTTGCACCAACAGTAAATTCACCAGGAAATAAGGCCTTTTGGAAGTCACCTGCTTTATCTTAGTGATATCCTTCCTTCCTCCCATGCTCCTGTCTATAATTTGCCTATTTTCTACCTTTAATAGTTCATTTCAATTTCCATTTTGAAGTCAGAAAAAAATTCAAGTGAAGACAATGCTTGCACAAGAAATTCATTGAATGTTGTAGCTCCTTAGGTTAATAGAATAAAACTTAAATTCATCAGTTATTCAGTTAGCTTGGAGGGGCAATAGTTCTCAAAGTAAACAATTACAAATAAAATCTAACACATTTCAAAAGAAGAAGCCAAGAGCCAGAAGATTGAGTAAACAATATAGGGGATGACTCTGGTATCTCACATACGCAGGAAATAATTTTAAAACAAAATTCAAAAGTAAACATTTTAAAATTAAAAAAAGATAGAACAACCTTTCCCAAAATGAAAGATACAGGAAACTGCGTTTTCAGAAGAGGCCATTACAGAAACAGATCACGAGGTCTCTTTGGGACTGCTCTTGCAGATTAAGAATTTACTAAATTTAAGATAGATGGCTTCGAAAACCAACATAGATTGAATCTATTTCAGCAAACTATTCAAGGCAGAGAACTATCTCCCAGGTCCTCTGGAAAATAATGGTACTCAAGTGCAGCACTAATTCAATAAGAATTTTCAAGAGTCAATAGCGACTACTTAACATGGTGCTAGCAGAAAAGCTATTACCGTTGACTCCACTCCCATTCCTCTAAAGCATTGCTTGCTGTTAAACTATGGCTTTGGGGGATATTAAGATCTTTTTCCTCTAAGCATCCCTCATAATTTATTCCATCTGGAAGATTCGCGTGGAGCATAATTTAGACTCTGCAGGCTCTGTTTTCTCCTGGTGCAGAGGCATATCTCCATTAGCGCTAATGAAAGCTGTCTGTACATCTCAAGCAGGGCACCTCGCAGAACGGTTTAAGAACCCAAATGTTTTATGTCCTGGGAGAGAAGACGTATTAAAGAGAATCTGCATATAATTGGGTGAGGTTAAAATGCGAAGAGTGGATTGTTTTCCAAATGACTGTATTCCAAATAAACAGGAAAAGTATGTCAGGTTTCACTAAAAATAACAGCAGCAGCAAACCACCAAAATGTTCATGTACTCACACACAGAAAGAAGAGTCTCATCTCCGCACACAAACAGAAGCCAAAAACTTCCATTATAAGAGGAAGTTTGGAACTTAGGATTGCAATTTTTTTCTATTGTTTAAAGGCCTTTGAAGAGGTTGTTTTCCTTTTATAAGGGTTTATTATTTGCAATTATGTGCATGTGTATAAGCCATATGTGGATATGCCATAATCAGGTACACACAGAGGCCAGAAGATGGTGTCAGATCCCCTGGAGCTGGAGTAACAGGCAGTTGTAAACCATGCAGTGTGGAAGCTGGGAACCAAATCTGTTCCTATGCAAGAACAATACACACTTTTCACCCCTGATCCATATCTCCTGCCCCACTCTTGCCTTTCTTTACAGGGCAAATGCTTTTGCTTTAAGAGTATACTACTTTATCTACAGCACACTTCTTTTGCCTGGAGCCTAAAGCTTGTCAAGTCTTTTGTGAACCCTAAACCACGATGGATTATGAGAAAAGTAGGTTCTTAACGTGGATTGCTGGAAATTCATGACAAACAGTGGGTCCTTTCCCAACCCTTTCTACTCAGCCGCAATTTCAGATTGCTTTTCAGCCTAGTGTACTGCTGAGTTTCTCCACAGAACATCCTCAGGGTAAGCTTATAGCCACCTGTAGTCATTTATTCTGAGAGCATCACCTTGAACTCTTGCCTGAACATACTCCTGGCCAGTGTGAAAGAGAATTTGGAATACCAAAGCTTCTGGATTGTTGTTGAAGTAAATCTAGTAAGTCTCAGCCTCACCCTTAAGAAAACAAAGCAGATATTTAATGCTTCCCAAAAACACAGAAATAATCCCGAGGAAGATTAAAGGATTTCTACACGTTTTAAGAATCAAATGTCTATTCCAAAACCTGGGAATGTTGCCAAGTTTGAATGTGGAGGAAAGTTTTGGTTATCACAACATTATGCTGAGGCTGTGTATTACTCCAAACACTGATATAAAAAAAATCACTGTTAAATATTATTAGTATAGTCGGTTAGAAAGACAAATATAAACACAGAGTCTCAGTGTTTGAATCTCATGCAACTGCAGTATTTATCTTTGTGAGCAGGGAGTAAATAAAAGCTTAGGGACAGACGAAGGGCTAACAAGCACACTAAAGGATGTGTAAGGGAATGCTTACAATAGCTTAGGAGGTCTTATTTATTCTCAAAAATAACTAGCTAATCTCTCTTTAATGTTTTTTTTTTCTTTACAGCATCTAGTTATTATGCATTTGTGATCTTGCCAAATGGAATATGTCTGGAAACTTTTGTTTTATAAAAAGTGTATGAACATACAAACACATATAACATTAAAACAATGTCTTGGTTTCCTTTTTTACAATTTATTTATTTTGCATCCTGATCAGTTTCCTTTCCCTCCTCTCTTCCAAGTATCTCACCTCAACTCTCCTCTGCCCCCTCCACTATCCACTCCTCCATTTCTATTCAGAAAAGGGCAGACCTCCCATGTATATCAACAAAACATGACCTACTTAGATGCAGTAAGACTAATCACCTCCCTTTGTTGGACAAGGCAAACAGTGTGAGGAATATGGTCAAAAAAGCCGGAGGGAAAAAGTCAGATTCAGACCCTACTCCCGCTGTTAGGAGTCCCACAAGAAGGCCAAGCCATACAGCTTTCACATATATGCAGAGGGCTTAGGTCAGTTCCATGAAGACTCCCTAATTTTTGGTTCAGTCTCTACAAGCTCTTATGAGCCCAAATTAGTTGATTCTGTGGGTTTCCTTGTGATTTCCTTGACCCCTCTGTCTCTTACAATTATTCTTCCTTCTCTTCAATAAGATTCTCTGAGCTAACTAAGCCTAATGTTTGCCTGAGGGTCTTTGCAGCTGTTTCCATCAGTTCCTGGATGAAGAATTGGGGTAGGTCCCAATCTATGAATATAACAGAGTGTCATTAGACATTATTAAATTTACATTTTTTCCAGTCCTGTTTGGTTCTCTCCCAGGTCTCTGGACCATGTGGATCCTGGTACTCCAGGCAATATCAGGAGTGGGCTTATTCTCACAGCATGAGTTTCAGGCTGGACCATCCATTGGTTGGCCGTGCCTACAATCTCTGCGCCATCCTTATCCCAGCAGATCCAATAGGCAGAACAGACTGCAGGTCTAAGGTTATATAGTTGGGTTAGTATTCCAATTCCTCAACTGGAAGTCTTGCCTGATCACAGAAAATGGCCAATTCAGGCTATGCATCCACCATTGGTAGTAGTCTTAGCTGGGGTGATCTTTGTAGACTCCTGGGAGTTTTTCTTGCACAGGTTTCTACCTCACCCTGAAATGTCTTCCTTTCAGGCAGCACCTTCAATCCTCTCCCCCGCCATCCACTCACCTGACCCCTAGTGTTCCCATCTGCAACCAACCCCAGTTCACCCACAAAATATCTTCTACTTGTTGAGCTTGTGTCCTTGTGGTATGATTGAGCATCATTTGCATATATGACTAAGAGTATTATAGCTGGGTCTTGAGGTAAATTGATTCCCAGTTTTCTGAGAAACTGTCATATTGATTTCCAAAGTGCTTGTACAAGTTTGCACTCCCACCAGCAGTGGGAGACTGTTCCCCTTACTCCATATTCTCTCCAGGATAAACTGTCATTCATGTTTTTTCTCTTAGCCATACTGAAAGGTGTAAGACAGAATCTTGGAGTTATTTTGATTTGAATTTTCCTGATGATTAATATTGTTGAACATTTCTTCAAGTATTTCTCAGCCATTTGACATTCTTCTGTTAAGAATTCTGTGTTTAGATCTGTACCCCATTTTAAATTGAATTATTTGATTTTTTTAATGTCTAGTTTCATGAGTTCCTTATATATTTTGGAAATCAACCATTTGTCAGATTTGGGTTTGATGTGGATTTGATGAAGATCTTTTCCCTTTCTGTAAACTGCCTTTTTGTCCATTTGACAGTGTTGTTTGCTTACAGAAGCTCTGCAGTATCATGAGGTTCCATTTGTTTTCTCTTTTAATGTCTGCCTTAATTGACGTTCTGTTCAGGAAGTTGTCTCCTGTGCTAATACATTTGAGACTATTTTCCAGTTTCTCTTTTATCAGGTCCAATGTATCTAGATTTGTTTTGAGGGTTTTGATCCACTTGAACTTGAGTTTTGTGCAGGGTGATAGATTTGGATCTATTTACATTCTTCTACATGCCAAAATCCAGTTATGCTTGGTTTCCTTTGAAACTGACAATGCAGAATTCCAGCACTTACTGTTTTAACTCTCCACACCATATCCAAGCACCTGGAGTCTGAGTACATTTGAGCCAATGGAAATAAGAAAGCATTATATACATCAAGAAAGAGCTGACAGACAGGCTGAAGTCACTAGATTTATTTGTCTAAACAATTTTTTCAATGTTATTTCCATGCCATTTGATTTCATACATTTTCAGATTGCCAGATGCTAAATGTATGTTGTACCTAATTAATTTCCTGTTTGCTGACTCTACAATGCACACTCAGTCAGCATGTACAGTCCTGTCCCCAATATCCAGGCCTTACTATAGATACTTTGAGCTTCTATTTTTATTTTACCTCTAATTCTTTACATTCAAAATTAGTGGTCTGTTATTTCATTTTTTTAAAACTGTTAGAAGCCATATCAAATTCCAGGTGGAATTTGGGAGGCTACAAATAAATTTCAATTATACATATATTATCCTGGAGAAACATGTCAGTAAGATTATGTTAAACTCACGTTTGTCCTGAACTGAAATAATTTTTTCACCTTGAGATATACACATGATGAGTGGAGGGTGTAGAAATCAGAAATATAAATTATTATTGGCATTAGTTATTTGCTATGATCTAATGATTTAAGAATTGATATAGACTATTCTTTTGTTGTCATTTTATTTATTCTTAGAAGGTTTCATATATGTATGTAGCATTTCTTGATCATATCTTCCCTGTGGAGGCCCAAATATGTGAGCCTATTTCCATCCTGACAGATGGTTAGGATATGCAAACATACTTTTACTCCTTCCTTTGTAATTGGAGGTTACCTGCAGAAGGGCTTCTTTCAGGATACTTGGTCTAGGGTGGATTCACTGCCTAAAGAGCAGAATGCTAATGCCTTGGTGCCTCAAAGCATTAAAGCAATTAACCTGTTTGAGTTGTCATTTGTATCATGTTAGCAAAGTCTTTTGTTGCCTTCTTTCCCCTTTTGCTTTGGGGTATAAAAGCATATGGAAAATTAAATGTGGATGATTTTCATTATTCGCTGGAATGCCCTCCCAGTACTATTCTGTGGTTTCTGTTTTATTATTTTTCATGTGTCTTTGTATTCTTTACTTATATTTCTAAATCCCCATGACCCGACCCTGGCAAGTGGTATTTTTGTCAAGGCTGGTACCTGACACTTCCCCCAACTTACCCTAGGATCCCCCAACACATCTCCTTCCCCATATCAAATGCTCTTCCTTTTAATAACTCAGTGAGACAGAGTGCTGTCTCTGTATTGATGCATAAGGGGTCATCATTGGGGCCTAGGCAATTGATCAGTTTCTTCTTGAACCTAAAACTATGACGGCCCTTCATCCAACAACCATTAACTGCCAATAGTTTCTCAGCTAGGGGTGGAACCTCATAATCATTTAACCATCATTAGTTAAGTGTCATAATGTCAATATGTAAGTGAATTTTGATTTCTGAGCAATATATTGTTTTCTGTGAAACCTGGAGAGTCTGGTGGTATTTCAACCTGAGTAGTCGGAGGGTCAAGATTATTTTTAAAAAGGGCATATTCAATTGATGTCCCCTAGATAATGGTTTGGATTGTAGAGAAATTGTCCCACAAATGAAAAGTATTTTGTTTTTTCCTTTAATGAGTTGGTATGAGACTATGTTTTTCCAATATATCTTACACTTTTCTTAGAATCCTTAGAAATTATAAAGACTGTCATCGAAAACTGAAATACATCATCTTCACAGATCTGTTCAGATTTCCTTTATTCTGAACATATTTGATTTAGGAGTGATTGTCAAAATAGTTAACATATACAATATGGGCAGTAACCACTCTGTTGTGGGATAATGTTCTTTTACACTGTAAAGATTTGCCACTCATATTAGTTTAATAGTTTTATTAGTTTAATAAAAACTAGTAGCCAGGCAGGCAGGAAGTACAGGTAAGGTGACCAGACTGAGAGAGTTCTGGAAAGAGAAAACGCAGAGATTCAGTTACCAGTCAGATGCAGAGGAAGCAAAAATACTTTACTGAAAAAAGGTACCAAGCCTTGTGACTGAACATAGACAAGAATTATGGGTTAATTTAAGTGTAAGAGCTAGTTAATAATAAGCCTGAGCTAATAGGTGAAATAGTTTGTGACTAATATAAGCCACTGTGTGTTTCTTTTTGATTGAATGGATGCAGGACTGGCTGGGACAGAAACCTCTATCTACACCAGTCAGGATACTACAGTTGGAATCAAGCAATAACCTCCATCAGCCTGGCAAAAACCAAACCAGTGAGAAGAAAGATACATATGACACCCTAGGGTACTTTGCAGAATATTGGAATTGTGCAGTAACAATTAATATAGTATAATGAGTTTTTTATGGTGATTTATTGACCTTAAAAAGAAAGATAGTACCTGCCTGGTGCTGATCTATTATGATCCAGATTAAGGTAATATAAAATAACATTATCATTCACAATTATATAGTACAAAATCATTCACCTTCATTGTAAGACAAATCATCATAGGACACAGTGTACACAATTACATCTTTTACACAGATTCTTTGGGTGTTTCCTAATAGCCACAGTTCTTTGGGAAGAAATAGGGAAAAATTGTCGATAATACTGTGTCATTTTCAACAGATTTCAGCTGGTACCATTGACATATCACTACCTACAAAGAACAGGACTTGGGCTACACTGGAAAGGGTGACATTCTCATTCATAGAACCATAGTGGAGTGTCTGCTGTTGACTCTTGATGAGTTTATCTCCTTTGCCAATTGATGGTATTTCATTCTGTCCTCATACTCTTAAAATCTAATGTTAAGTGGCCCTCAAAAGGGTACAAATATGATACCAAATGCTTCATGATGGCTAATTTCTGCTAAAAATGGAACAGGGTCATGGTGTGCTCATACATCTGGTTAAACATTATTGTGGAAATGTCTGTGATGATATTTCATAATGATATCAACATTTGAAACAGCAGAATGAGTAGACATTGCTCTCTCCACTGCACATATGTATCATTTGATCCATGAAATGACTCAGAAGAAGAGGTTGAGTAAATAATAGGCTAAAAGAAACCAGAATTCTTCCTCTCTGACTGATGATTTTTCAAGTAGAGATATTTGGCTCTTGCCTTCAGACTTGGGTTTGAATTAAACAATACCATTGGCCTCCTTTGGTCTAGATTTCGTAGCCTCAATTATATGAGACAACTTTTTGTAAAAATATATAATACATGCAGGTTAACCCATTATCAATAACAATTGTGTATTATTTGTGCAACTTTAGTAGACGTGTGTACATCGTATTGATGTCATTTCTCTGAAGCATCCTGACAGATACAGCATGGTGACTGAGACATGAATTTGAGAATTTTTCTGCTAAACTACTACCAGGAATTCTGCAGAAGGAAGCTGTTCTTTTAATTCACTGACTACAGGCATCCAGGATGCTTGTATTAAGAATATTTATAGGAAAATACTTGATAAACTAAAAGTCTTTTGTAAACACCATTACTAATCATGTCATGTTTATTATAGTGATTTATTTATTTAAAAATCATTCTAGGGAGGAATAAAAGGATCTTTTGATAAAGAAAAGTGACTAAAAATTAGCCTTGGCTTTACTAACACCATAAAGAGAGCAAATTATCTACATAAAAGTCTACCAAAATTTATGTCACTACATTGATTAATTAGCTAAAGAATAATTAAATTTCCATTCTGTTTTATTATATATAAACAAGGTCTTCACTGAAGGACTTGAAAGATATGCCGAAAGCTAAAATTATTCAGTACTTTCACTAAACTTTAAGCCTTTCCTAGGAAATTGCTCAGTCTCAAATTTTGGTTTTATTCAAAGATAAGAAAATTAAACAGAACCAAGATATCAATACAAGAACATGAATAATACTGATTATAGTTGTTGAACACATTCACAAAAAATTCTGTGATTCTATTTCATTCAAGAAGAAAAACCTGGTATGACAGGAGAGCTCAGAAAGTGAAGTCCCTAAATTCAATCTCTGGAACCCTAAATGGAAGGCAGAAATTCCCAAAGGTATCCTCTGACAACCACATGTGCACTGTGGTCATTCATACACACACACACACACACACACACACACACACACACACCTTACACAAACACATACTCACTATAATATTCTTTAATTAAGTAGATTCTAATTTCCTTCCTCTAGAATTTTGGCTTGACTTGGTAACATACCTAATAAACACAGCAGAAGGAAAGGTATACCACTTTTTCCCCTTCTTATATTCTCTCTCTGCTGCTTTTATCCTAGAGGAACATTATCATTCTACAATTACTTCAAATCACTGTGACCACAGCCGACATCATCTTTACAAACACATAATCAACAGACATTTGCTCTGATAACTTCTGCCTGTTGGGTGGTTGTTCCCTTAAGAACTTTCTTATTTTATGTTACTACAAACTGTAAAATCAACCAGGCTTATCTTGTGGTCTTTCTTTTTGTTTCATCAAAGCAGAAGGAGAAGCCATCTTTCCCAGAAAGCAACCCTCACAAAGGACTAAGTTTTCTGTTCACCAAAAACAAGAAAGTTCTAGCATCCCTGGGAAGCAAACAAACAAAAATACCCTACTATCTTCTGACTGTAGCTAGCGGCCACAAGTATGTGAATGATTAAACATTCAAAGTTAGACTCTACTGATAGATTTTGTCAATAACTCAAAAAAAAGATTATTAGATTTATTAGATTCACCAGGATTTCTAAATTCTAAAGTTCTACTTTATAGCTTATTGTATGATCCTTTGATGCTGCCAATGACTTTGTTCCCCAATGTTTAAACAAAGGGCCTGTAAGAAAACCCCTAAAAGAATTCATGTATTGAAACAAATATCTTCTCTGACATGAAATGGATATTTCTGGTTTTTCTCAGTCAACTTTTTTTTAGTTTTAAATTACAAAGAAAATACAGTAAGACTATAAAATGGTCCTGGAACAGGATACTGTTTATAGTGCCAGAAAATTAAGAAATGCTTTTAAAAACTGGAGGCGTGTCAAAGAGACACCAGAGCCAACTGAAAGAGTTCCCAATACAGAAAATAAAAGCAATTGGGGCAAGAAAATAAATCATCAAACTGCACCCCAATACATCATATTCATCATACTAATATAGATAGATGGTAGAAAAGAAAAGACAAAGACATATACTCCACGTTTTAAGGAGATGGAGCATAACAGCTCATTCAGCTCATTCTGAGAAGGCCTGTGTGCTCTTTCTTCCTTCTTTAGATAAAGATTGCACTTTGTCTTTCCCAGTTACCCTGACCTGAATAACCAATCACACAGAAACTGTATTAAGTACAATACTGTTGAACCAATGGCTCAGGTGTATTTCTAGCTAGCCCTTATATCTGAAATTAAGCCATTTCTATTCATCTATGTATCACCCACAACAAGGATGCAGCCTACCAGTAAGTTTGTGGCATCTTTATCCTTTGGCAGCTACAAGACATCTGCCTGGCTCCCTACATTCAGTTTAGTTTTCCCACTCAGCTCTATTCTTCCCAGCCACAGGCCAAATAAGCTTCTTTATTAGCCAATGGTAATAACACATATTCACAGCATACAGAGGGGAATCCCACATCATACATCATCCCTCCAAAGAGCACAATTTGGAAAAATGAAACTAGGATGACCAGAATAACTTTTAAAAAGCTAAGAAATGCAGACGTGGTAGCCAATGATAGTGATGACATTTTATCTCTGAGGTCCTCTGTCATGTCATACTCTCTAACACCTTCCTATTAACCAAGAGAATATCAACCAAATCTCTAGTCAGGGAGAATCAACAAACTGCTTAGTCAGTTTTTCTCTAAGTCCTCAAGGTTATCAAAAACAGCAAAAAAACCAATGTGGGTCTCTGTCTATATCTCCATCCATCGCCAGATGAAGGTTCTGTGGTGATATGCAAAATATTCATCAGTATGGTTATAGGCCAAGGTCAGTTCAGGCACCCTTTCTTCTGCTGCCCAGGGAACAATCTGGGGACCTCTCCTTGTACCTGGGAACCCCTCTAGAATCAACAGGACTTAACTCCCTAGGTCCAAATGAGAAGCAGAAGGAGGGAGAACGTGAGCAAGGAAGTCAGAATCAGAGGGAACCTTCATCCGACGATAGATGGAGATTGAGACAGAGACCCACATTGGAGCACTGGACTGAGCCCCCAAGGTCCAAATGAGGAGCAGAAGGAGGGAGAACATGAACAAGGAAGTCAGGACCGCGAGGGGTGTGTTGACCCACTGATACAAGGGGACTGATCTAATGAGAGCTCACCAAGGCCAGTTGGACTGGGACTGAACGAGCATGTGATCAAACCGGATTCTCTGAATGTGGCTGACACGGGGTCTGTCTGATAAGCCATTGATAGTGGCACTGGGACTTGTTTCGTCTGCATGTACTGGCTTTTTGGCATCCTAGTCTGTTTGGATGCTCACCTTCCTAGACCTGGAGGGAGCGGGAGGAACTTGAACTTCCCAAAGGGCAGGAAACCCTGACTACTCTTAGGACTGGAGAGGGAGGAGGAGAGGGAGTGGGGGGAGTAGGAGGGTATTGGGAGGAGGGGAGGAAGTGGAAATTTTTATAAATTAATAAAAAAAAATCAGCAAAAAGCCTAACCAAAAAAAGCCTCAGTCAGGAGGAAATTGAAAAATAATAAAAGTATGACATAAAATCATGAGATCCTGAAATCAAGAAGGAACACTTGGTAAAAGGTAGGAGAAGTTGAATCATCCACAGGCTTTAATGAAGAGATTTTCAAGGAAAATCAGACATGATAGGTATGAGAACTTTGTGCCAGTTTCAAACTTCTGCTGTAAGTTATAATATAAAAGGATTTTTAGGATTAGTAGATAAAGATCTTTGCAGATAAAGATCTCTTTGGACCCAGGTTAGATCCTCAGAACCAACAATATGAAAGAAAAAACTGACTCTCTCAAGTTGTCCTCTGACCTCCATAAGCATGCCTGACACGCATGCACGCACACACACACACACACACACACACACACACACACACACACACACACACACTGTAAGATAAAAGTAAAGATTTTTTTTCAAGTTGTTTCAAATTTTTTTCTTCAGGAACAAATCCAGAGGAAGAAGTATTTAATTTACACGATATCAAGTAGGTATTTAGTAAAGAGATACTGGAGAGAGGAGATATGGTGGCAAAACCCTCTAGAACATTCCTTTGTGTGTCTCCCCTTCTCCCCTCTCTCCATCCCCGTTTTACAGCTTGCCTCGAGTGACTCACACATAATCAGAACCATATGTTACACATTCCCAACTATTAAATACAACTGCCACTCGGAGATGGAAAGATTACAATGTCTCCACTTCAATTAAGTCTTCCCCCTCTGAAACACCAGTTGTAAGACGCAGGCAGCATGAAGGAAAAGTAGGCAGTTACCTGAAGCAAAAGACTCTCAGTCACCTTCTATCAGTCAATGTGGAGGAATGTTAAGGCATTACAAGAACTCACCAACTCAGAGTATTCATAAACTGTCTTCACAAAAGAGAATGTGGCAACATGGTCCACCTAGATGCTAAAGTGAGCTGAAGGAGTTTTTCTTTGATCAAATGCAATTAAACCAACTCAGTTGAGATTAGTCCCCTGTACTACAACCAAAGGGAAGCATGCCTCACTGTCACCCAAACTCATAAGGTTTTCACAGTGTCTGTTGACCCTCAAAAGAACCAGCACAACAGCCAGTTAATCAAACAATGATAGCTTTATTAGTCTTGTGCAGTAAGGTAGATCACACCTTGATAGAATTGTACCATATGGAGGAAAAGCCACTTGATTACAATATTTCAGTTCCCAGCTGTATATGTGTCTGTGGTCTTGAGATAAGCCCTAAAATCAAATGATAAACATGGCACCTACCACCAAACTACATTTCCAGTCCTACCCTTCCAGTCCTACACTTAGTATAATATTTTTATTAAATCTTTGGGGATCTCATAAATCATACAATGTATTGATTATATTCACCCCCACTCCTACCCGTAACTCTCCCATATCCTCTTCCCTACTTCAAATCCCTTTTTCCTTTAAATAACTCGAAGTCCAATTTGTGTTGTCCATGTAATCATCGCTATGGGACTATCCATGAAAGAGTGGTTGATCTACCAGTAGCCACATCCTTAAAGAAAACTATATTTGCCTTTTCAGAAGCTATAAACTGCCAATAGCTCTCAACCTGGGGCTTGGAGCTCATCAGTTTTTCCTAAGCTCATGAGTTTTCTCCAAGCTGGATTGTTTATTGGACTGTTTGATCTTTTGCACACCTTGTGAAGCAACCACAAATGGTCCTGAATGCTGTGGTGCTGTCAAGTCCAGAAGACAATGTTTCACTCCAGTCCTTACCAACTTCCAGATCTTGTAATCTTTCTACCCTAACTTCCTCAACCTTAAGTAAATGAGTTGTGTTATAGATGCCCCATTTGTGGCTGTGTACTTCACAAATACATCTCTGCACTTTGAGCAGTTGCGAATGTCTATGTTTAACTGTCATGCCATTCACTGCACAAAGAAATTTTTCTCATGACGCCTAAGAGTTTCACTAACCTGTTGGTACAGAGATACAGTTTTATAAAGAGGTTTGATTTTACAAAGTCTATTTAATCAAGGTAATAGAAGTCCAATCTGGGTGGTGGTGGTACGCGCCTTCAATCCAGCACTCGGGAGGCAGAAGCAGGCAGATCTCTATGAGTTCGAAGCCAGCCTGGTCTACAAGAGCTAAACCTAGGACAGGCTCCAAAGCTACAAGAAAATCCCATCTCAACAGAAGAAGAAAGAGGAGAATGAGGAGGAGGAGGAGGAGGAGGAGGAGGAGGAGGAGGAGGAGGAGGAGGAGAAGAAGAAGAAGAGGAAGAGGAAGAAGAAGAAGAAGAAGAAGAAGAAGAAGAAGAAGAAGAAGAAGAAGAAGAAGAAGAAGAAGAAGAAGAAGAAGAAGAAGATCCACACAAGTAACTTGAGCTCCTTAATCATGGGTTCTTGGTGTGATTTACTTTACCAAATATGCGTTCTCCTGTGGAACAGGCAAATTCAGTTAGTTATTCCCACAACAGCCATGCCATTATTACATCATAGGCATATCTTGCCACTCTGGTCATTATTGCTGCACTTAGTAACTTAAAAGCAATTCTTTAAAGGCAAAAAAATGGGTTAATGGAAAAATGGATAGATCCAGATGAATAAGCAGAAAAAAATGGCATATTAGAGTTATAAAATGCCAGCTGCTGGTCCTGATAAATAAGCTATTGCAGTTAACTTTTGGTTTTATATAAGACAAGTATAAAAAATACTATTAGTTTCATTATGACATAATATATTGACAAGAAATATTCTCGATCACAATATAGGTGACAGAGGAATACGTAATTATTGGACAGCTTTAGTTTTCAGCCATTAGGGTGGGACAAACTATGCAGTGGACCCCATAAGTCACAGTCCTTCCTTCTGATATTTGTCAGCTGTATAATTCTTACCCCTGGAGCATGGGTATGGTGCATAACTTATTCAGAAGCAACTGAATATTGCAAAAGTGATGGGTTATAGGTGACTATGATACATTAGATCACAGTGTTCCTCTTTTAAGATTTTTATCCCTTGCTGGATGTACAAAAGAAGGCAAATGTGACTGATAATTCCATACAAACCGAACTCTTTGTGTAACTACAAGGCACTGACATCTACATCGTGCACATGATACAGGATCCTTCTACAGGCAAACCTCAGGTGAGTTTGAAGATTCAGGCAAAACTTTGAGTACAATGAAGCAAGACTCAAGTTAATATCTCAGACAAGTCACTCTTACATTATGTATCCGCAGCAGCACTGAAATAAGTGAGTTTTTGTTAAGCCATAGGAATCCACAGTAAGATTGTTACACAGCTATAGAAAACTAGTATAGACTCCCTTTAGATCATTCTTCCTCTTAAGATGAATAGAATCATTAACCCAGCTCTGACTAGTAAACAGCTTGTTTAGCTGTGCATAAACCTTATCATGTTACTCATTCCAACACTAATAAGTTGAGATTGCCTTGTCATTTTAATGAGATCATTTATTGGAGCATTTGATGAGACAGTGATTCCCCACAACATTAAGGCTTAAGGATTATACAATTGCATGCTGAAAAACAGAAAAACACTAATATAATAATCAAAGCTTGTAATTTACACATAATATAGAAAAAGACCTCTCAAATTAAACTACATGAAAAGATCTTAACCTCAATCAAAAAAATCTGCAAAAGCGGATGTGAAGGTTTAAGACAATTTACCTAATTTGATTTGCTTTATGGATTTTCTTTAGTGGCGTAAATGATCCCAAAGAATCTATAGGAATGTAGGACTTTCTTAGGCCAGTACCCTGGATATTTCTGGAACTTCTCTTTCAAGTTTCAGATCCTCAATAATACTCTCTAGCCTTCCAATAATTTGAACCCCTGAATCTAAGTTTATGCACATTTAGAGTTCCTGGACATAGGTATAAGCTTGGGAAAAGTCCAGAGCAGAGGGGGGGGGGGGATCCAAAATTCTCTTTCAGTGCCCGCAGTTTCAGTGAAAGTGGAGATACATTTTTCATTTTTTTTCCATTATTTTGGGTGTGGGTGGGTTTGAATTTACCTAAACATCTATTTCTCAGTAAGAAGAATTTGTCAGCTTGATGGCCTGAAATCATCCCTGTGTAAAATCAGTTTAGATGAAATTAATATCACTATCTTCTATTTAAAAACAAAGCTCATAAAATTAGGAGGAAATGTATTTTTAAAATGAAGAACATTGGAAGGAAATGCCTCTTATAAACTAAAATTACAATGGAAAATGAGAAATAACTATGGTTTGAAAAACACAGATATTAAATTATGACCACATCATGATAGATATTTCAAATTCCATAGTTGAGTTAATTGAGCAAAAGAAAAATAGTCTGTGATTTGTGGAAAACAAACTAACATTCATCAAATATTCTATTGTATTTCCCAGCATACTTTGGAATAATCAGGGTCATATGACTTGTTGGAGTCCATGGATGTGGATTTCTTCTACCTTGACCAAAGTCAGAGGGTCCAAGTCTATTCTTTCTCCTTCAAGGTTATGACAGGAGAGTTGACCTAAGGTGTGGCTACCAACTGGATGCTTGGCCTGGGTGTGGTTGCTGCACATCCTGCCTAAACAATAAAATACTTAGGATAGAGTTACTTGATGTTTCGGGTATTAAAGAGGTAATTACTTTTGTTATTGTTTGTATCATGTATTTTTGGATTGGAGTATATAAAGCATATGGAAAATAACACAGGCAAATACAGTATTCACTGGGTTGACCTCCAGACTCTATTCTGTGTCTCTGTCCTTTTGTATCTCTGTTCTTTCTGTCTAACATTTTTATTTCACATGCTCCTACTCTGGAATGTATGAACCTGCCAAGGCTGGACTGTGACAGCTGTGGCCTCGACGTAGAGCAATGACAGATGTTGACCAAACATGTGGCCCTGACAATGACTAACATTGCAGAAGTGGTAGGTGTCACCCCCAGTCTGAAACAGAGGAAAATGTTCCCCTCTATTTCACTCATGATAAAAGCCTTGACCGCATGCAGCTGACTTTTTCACCTGAGTATTGATAAACCATACAGAGAGTCTCCAGGTGCATCCAGCACAGTTTCAATGGGAGAAATAATTTGCTAGCTTAAGCCCTGAAATTCATCACAATAAAATCTGGCCTATACATGCATTAATCCATATTCAACATTGAAACAAAACGAGCATCAAAAGAGCACTGAAAATTACTGCTTTCAAATATATAAATCTACCAGCCTATGTTACTTTATATATTTTACACCCATTCATAGCTAATTAAAAGTAAAAACTTTTATCAGACAATTTCAGTTCAAATTGTAACAACTGTTAATAATAATAATAAGTATTATCTACAAGAGAATAGGAACATAGGTTTATCCATATGAATTTGATGGGATCATAACCAGTAGGGCTTTTTATTAAAGCAATATAGGAATATCCACCACAATTTTAAGTTTCTATATAAGCAATTATATTTTTGGAGTATCTTCAGAAAGAGTAATACAAAAGTGTGTTCATAGATCTAACCATAGAATTATATGAATTTATATATACAAATATTAGTAGGAAAATAATTTCATAAAGTACATACATACTCAGTGCATGGGATAAATTTTTTTCTGTTTTTTAACCAGATGTGTATTGATTTGAAAGGATGTCCACATGTCCTCTGAAGATAAGAAAGGTTACAATATATGTCATGTTTTTTGCTTATATAACTAATAAAGAGAATTTGAACATGTGAGTGAGTCAGTATTTCTAATATAATAAGTATGTATATGTTTGTAATATTCTTTCTATATTAATTTTTCCAGAAATAGCAAAGGGTCATTTGCTCAGTTGGCTTCTCCATCCTATTTGGTTATCTATAATCTAAATATTGAGGAAAAAGAAATACTTCATGAAATTAAGTCATTAGCATAATAGAGACCCAAGCTACAAGAAATAATATGTGATTGGTATGGAATGAATTTGAAGAACCTGACAGAGTTTGAAGTGGGGAAGCAGTGTCTTTAAAGCCTTGCTATTGGCAGAGACTGACAAAGAAAATAAAGTTATGAAAGTTGAATTAAAAATATCCTTTTCTTTGAACATTTTTCCATTACAATAATGGAAAAATTAATTTCATTTGCACCTAAACTGCTTTTCTTATATGACTAAATCATAAGACAATTTAGTATATAGGAAAGATAAGTGTAATTTTGGACAAATATAGAACCATGTATAAACAGATGAACTAATACAAAAACACATACCTTATATGTTTTCTTTAGAAAATTTATTGAAAGTTACAAATCAGTTAACAGCAGTTTTCTCTTCAAAGTCAATGGAATGATAAGGTGCTTTTTAAAATATAAACATATAGCTAAGGATGTATCTCATTTAGTAGAGTCATTTGCCTAGCAAACACAAACCCTGGAGTCAACCCCCAGCTCTGTAACTGAGCATGGTGGTGCATACCCAGTACCAGAAGCTCAAGGATATTATGTTAAACAGGGCACTGAAGGAAAAGAACTGATAGAATGTATATGTATATATATATATATATATATGAGTGTATATATTTATACTTGTGTGTATGTATGTATTTATACATATGGGATTTGTTGGAGTGGCTTACTGGCTATGATCTGGCTGTTGGAAAGGCCAAGAACTAGTAACTATTGAATCCTTGAGACTGAATGTCTCAGAAATTCCAATCTTGTGTGGGAATTTCAGAAGATTCCTAGAGAATTGCTGTGCTTCAGTCTATGTAAAAAAGACACAAAAGTAGATTCTAATACCAGGGAGTGGAAAGAAAGCCTCAGCAACACAGGATAGATGAACTTGCTTGCCAGAGTGAAAACAAGCAGGTAAAAGCCAAAGTTTCCTTCTTCCATGTCCTTTTACATGGACTGACACAAAAAGACAACCCCCATGTTTAGGGTGGGGGTCTTCTCAACTCAAATGATCCGATTATGTGAATCCTGCACAGGTGTGGCCATATGCTTAGGTTTTAGTGGATTCCAGATGTAGTTAAGTTGACAACCAGGATTGGCCATCACAGTCATCCTCAGACTGAGTTTGAGGCTAGCCTCAGCTACATGAGACTCTGTCTTAAGAAATTATTTTAAATCAAAAATTATATGTGTGTGTATACATTTAAATGCATGCACATCATTTCAATATAACTTTTAGGGGGAAACTATCAAATTTAAGATTTTCACTTTTAAAATGAAGCATGCTCTTGTTTATGAATAAGTAAGACTGTTTTGTAAGTAGCTTTATTTTCTATATTTATTTCTATTTCTAAATATTTCTATATTTATTTTCCAATAGAAACTGTTTACATATCCATGAAAGTCACAGCGGCCCTTTCTATGAAATATTGATGCAATTAAGGCAGTAATATTTTCTAATCTCAAAAGAAGCAATAACTATTCAATCCTACTATTCAATTTTCAAGTATAGACACATATTGCAAGCTCTGTTTTCTCCAAGAATCCTTTTTTTGCAGAAAAGTTCTTTTGAACATGTTTGGTGTTCTAGTCTCCAAACATGAATATTCAGTGAAACCCTTCACTGTCTACTGTCTGATCTTTTCACATAAGGGCAAGAGGAAAATGATCAGCCTTAAATTGCCAGAGGGGGAAGTCTGTAGATGCTAAATACATACCATTTTTAAAATACTAAAGTCTTAAATCTAATGATATTAACTTAAAAATCAGAACTGCCTTCTAAACACATTTAGATATAAGTCTGCAGAGAGAAGCCTCAGAAAGGCACATGAACTCTAACGCCAAGTAGTAAGAACACCAACAATCTCAGTTCAAACACAACAACCCAAGAATAAGTGTTCTCAAATCCCACACTAATTGCTGATTTTGCAAATCTGTTTAAGCATTCCTCACACTTTCCAGAGTTCTGCAGTTAGTCCATAATCCTTTCAAAGACTGGGTCTATTACAGGGAGTGTTAATTATACCAGAACTGTTATAAAAAGTATCTTGGCAAAAAAATAAGCACCACCTAAGTATAAATTTGGTAATATTTAATGCCTTTGCCCATGTTTTATTTCTTGATGAAGGCATAATGATGCTCAATTTATTCATTTGCTTTCTGAGCTCTTTTAGTTCTTAAAATACAAAGAAAAGAAACATTGATCTTTGACACCCATCCCTTAACACATACTTTAATATTTCTATTAAATATGATTGTTTGTCCCTTTACCTAAATCTCAGCTATACAGATTTCATGCAAAAATGTGTATTTAAGAACAAGTGCTTGAAGAAAATAAAGCCAACCCAGAAATATCTTCTTTCCAAGACCATAAAATGTAAATACCATCAAGTCTATAGAATAAAGTAGCTGAAATTCCAGAAAATAGGGACTGGAGAGATGGATTAGCCATAAATGTGCTTAATGTCCTACCAGAAGACCTGAGTTTAGTTCCCAGCACCCAGATAAGGCAGAACACAGCCATATTTATTTTCTTCTCCAGAGAATCTGGTGCCCTCTTCTAGTCACTGCTGGCACCCACACACACATATATATACACATAAATAAAATACGAATCCTTTTTTTATTGAAAAAAGATTCTTCTCTAATACAATACACCTTGACCAGACACAATTTCCCTTCCCTACACGCTTTTCAGATTCCTCCACCACCTTCCCTACCCCAGATCTAATCCCTGATGCATACATTTCCCTTCAGAAAAGAGCAGGCTTCCAAGAGGCAAAAACCAAAGACAACACAACAAGATACAATAGGACAAGAAAAATCCCTCATATAGAGGCTGGACAAGGCAACCTAAAAGGAGTAAAAGAGTCCCAAGAGCAGGCAAAAGTGTCAGAGACACACCCACTCCCACTGTTAGGAGTCCCACAGAACACCAAGCTAACATCGACACAGACAGAAGACCTGGTGCAGACAATTTCCCAAAGTAGAGGCTGGAGAAATTGTTCAGAAGTTAAGTGCATTTTCTCTTGCAAAGTACCTAGTTTCAGTTTCCAGCACCTATATGGTGACTCACAGCAATCTGGGACTTCAGTTCCAGGGTACCTGATTATTCCTTCTGACCTACACAGGCAGTTGGCATGAACATGGTGTACATATAAACACACAAGCAAAATTCTTGTGTCCATAAAGTAAACAAATAAATCTAAATTTTTATATTTTTTTGTTTCTATTTTATTGATTTCAGCCCTCAATATAATTATTTCTGCCTTCCACTCCTTCTGGGTGAGTTTGCTTCTGTTTGTTCTAGATCTTTCAGGTATTCTGTTAATCTGCTAGTGTGGGTTTTTACAGATTCTTTATGTAGACATTTAGTGTTAGAAACTGTCTTCTTAGGGCTGCTTTCACATCTTGCTCAGCCTAGGTATAAGGAGAACCTTGGTCTGTCTCAATGAGGGAACAAGACAGTCATACTTGACTTCACAGGGAGGTCTTAAAACCTCTTAGGAGTGGATGGGAGGTAGGGTGGGGGAAGAAGGGAGTAGGAGAGGAGAGAGGGGAAACTGGGATTAGTATGTAAAAAATAAATATTAAATTAATTAATTAAAAATATATATAAAAATAAATTCCTGAAGTGAGTGTACAAATGTGTTAAGGATAAAAATCCAAGTGTCATAACCCCAGATGGATTTCCTTAGCAATGTAAGTGTTCCTTTATAATTATAAAAGAATTACTGGAATTAAATAACATTTCTATCTTGTTATCAACCACAAGATTCCAAAGAAAATATTAATCTATTACCTTCAAATTACAAATAGCTTTCCAAGAAACTCATTGTGTTTGGAGCCCTCAAAATCATGGCTTTTATAACTCACCAGAGTCAAGGAAAATACGAATGACACAACCTTTCTTTTAGGATTAAGTTGGTGCCCCTAAGGAATAGCACTACTCCATTAGGCCTGGCCCAGACATCAATAGAGATGATCTACATGAAGACCATGAGATATTACACAAGGAGAACTACCTACAGAGCTTCCCTATTGAGTCCTAAGGGAAACTATACACAATGTGGTCCTTCACTGGTGGTTCTATTGCAAAGCACACAGAGGGTAACAGATGAAGGTATTGGTAACTGAGTAAGGGAAGCTACAATTATTGCAGATGCCAGCATACTACAGAACTTGACCATTCAAGAAGAGTTAGACCTTGAAGAAGTGATGTATACCAAGGAAGTCTAGAAATATTAACATACTGAACTGGGGCCAGCAAAGTAAACCCTTCTTCCTCCACTATCCCTCTAATACCCTTAACTGACAAATGTTAGCACAGCGTTACCAGGTTTGTAAAACCTTTGCCAGTAGGCAAAGTAAGAACAAATGCAATATCCTAGAATGAACGTTGATAAGTAGATATGGAATCGAGAGGAAACAAATTCACTCCTGACATACCATTTTTTTAACCCAACGCCACACAATGCTTTAGGAGGTAATTTTTCTCAGTTCACTAAAAGGTTCTCAATGATTGGTTGTGTGCAATCTCTCTACTCTTACATTTACCAGCCACCACCAGATTTTTTTTCCTTTCAGAAATAATTTCAACTTGTCTTTATGCCACCCAAAAGATTTCAATGGATTCATATCGACCACACTAGTGTTATAGTTTCAACCTAGACTCTTAGTAAAGTTGTGTGTGCTGAAAGCTTGGTCAACAGATAATAGAACTATTAGAGAGTGATGAAATTTTTTTAGTTTAGTGAGCATGACTTTTAGAGGATGTCTCATGAAGTTTTTTTTTTGTTGCATCCTTTCTGCTATGATGCTTAGACTCACCATGGCCCCAGACACAATAGAGTCAGATGACCATAGAATTTGTTCCATGAAAGTATGAATTAACATAAACCTTATTCTTTACATCTCAGATATTTTGCAGGGCAGTAGAACATTCACTGAGATAAACAGTAATCTCAAAATTCTTAAAGATGCAAAATACTTCAGAGAATCAACAACTTTTATACATAACAATATAGTTGTTTATGATGAGAACACTTTAATTGAAGATACAAAATTATAAAATCACCATGAAATATTTATACAGAAACATTGTTTATTTTACTAAGTCACATCTTTGATGGAAAAGTGTAACATTAACTTATGTGCATTTGAGAATTATCAGTCTCTGAGCTACTTGTTATATGGAGGGGTGTGAGGACAAGGAATGAAGGAAAAAGACATTGAAAGAAAGATCAAGATTCTCAAGTCCAGCATTCCTGAGCTACCAAACAGACAATCTGGGAGTTATAAACTTAAAATTAATCCCATATTTCTCAGGCCTGGTACTGTAATTTTCATAATCTGGCCTCAATCTACTTTTCCCATCTTGAGCTGACTTCCCACTTTACTCCACTAAAATTCCTATGCCCGCGATGCCCCAACAACTTGGGATGCCCTAAACCCTGACTCCACCTAGAACACATTCCTTTATCTCAGTCCTTTATCTTTTCTACATGGAGATTTGTTTAAAGTCCACGTCACATCCTCCAACTAGGTTACTCTTCTTGGTCACTGTATCTACCCTAGCTCTCAGAACACTGACTAATGATCATTGTCTTTTTCATATCTCTTTCCTCTGTAAAGAGATAGGAAACTCTAGACACTGTGCTTTCTAGACTCCAAAGAGACTTGGAGACTTGGCACCTACCAATAAAGTACATTTTATTTGTGAGAGAGAAACAGGTTAGCCATGAATTCTCATGCATCATATGGATGAGTGTTTACTTTTTGGTTGATAAAAGTGATAGACGATAAATATATTGTTATAAAGCCCTTTTCATTTTTTATATAAATGTGTCATATAATTTATCAGACAAGATTTAAATAATTATGTTAGCTGATTTCATCACCAGATTAAGAATTCTTCAAGAAAGAAAATGAGCTGAAAATGACTAGAATCATACACACATGCACACACAGACACACACATATGCACACACACACACACACACACACACAAGTACACAAACACAGTCCACTGGTGGTGGAAAAATTGTTCAACATTGCCAATTACTCAGTTGTATACTTGCACTGTGGGTATGGATGTAAAATACTGTGACCACTGAGTGAAAAAACATATGGTTAAAAAATAAATTAATTGCTGTAGTAGGAAGTGTAGTCGTGTGGTAGAGACGCATATGTCCATAAGGGCCTGAGCTCAATCCCTAGAAGAGAAATAAATTAGAAACAGACTTACAGTGTCATCTAACAATTTCATTTCTGGGTATATATCCAACAAACTGAAAACAAGGTCTCAACAAAAAAGCTCACACTAACATTTATGACACCCTTGTCCTAAATAGCTAAAATGTGGACGCAACCCAAGGGTCCATTAACAGATTAATAGATCTACATATTGCGGTATATGAACAAAGAACAGATTGATGGATTCCAAGAATCATAGGAAAGGATGAAATTATTATTTAATGGGTAAAGAGTTTCAACTTTACAAGATGAAAAGGTTATCGAGATGGATGGTGCCTTCAAGGTTTCTCAGAAAGTCAGATAACTGAGTGTGTACATGCATATTGTACATATATACATATATATATATACATATTGTACATATTGTACATATATACATATGTACAATATGCATGTACACACTCAGTTATGGCTAGTAAGTTCTTTTATAAAAAAAAATCTAGGGACTACATTTGCGCTTTTCCTGTTCACATTTTTAAAATATGCTACAGGACCTGGGAGGATAGCTTAGCAGTTAAGAGCACTGCCTGCTCTTCCAGAGGACCCAGAATGGATTCCCAACACCCACATGGAAGTTCAAACCATCTGGTACTGCATTCCTAGGCGTTCTGACACCCACTTCCGGTCTCCACTGGTATCAAGCACATAGGTGGTCACAGTCACAGACGCAGGCAAAGTACTCATATATATTCAAAAAAAAAAAAAAGGAAAGACAAGATGGAGCTGTGGAGGCAGAAGATCATGACAAGTTTGAGGGAAACCTGGGATACACAGTAAGTGATGCTCCATACAGTGGAGAGGCTGAGAAGTCAGAAGCTGCTCAGTACACAAGACTGGTGCCTCAGCAGCCCCGGACGGTCCTTGAAGGCCAGGTGGCTGGTCTTTAACCTTGAAGTAATCACGAAAAAAACTGAGTTCCAATGTCAGCAGAAGATGGCCGCACAGTTCAAGCAGCAGAGTAGGTGCACTCCCCGGCAATGAGCAAAGGGAGCACAGAGCAGAGCATGGCTGCCTTGCCCAGAACCACTTTGTATCTGGACTTCCACCAGAGGGCGCCACCCACCCAGAAGGAGGGATCTTCTCCCTTCATTGAACTGGTCCAGAAGACACCCTCCCAGGCACTGTCTGAGACATACCTATTAGTTGACCCCAGATCCAGTCAAGATGACAACTATGACTAACCTCCACATCGTGTATGACATGGAATTTGAGGAAAATATCTTCTAATCCACAGGCATGTGTGTTCTCCTGAACATGCCATGCACGCTGAGGACCATGTCCTACGACACTAGATTAAAATCTCCAGCACAATTAGCCTCATCCTCACAACCTGCATGTGACTCTCTTGAATCACTCTTCACATTATCTTGTTATTAGTGGCTTACCTGCTTGTCCTCCCTGAAAATTGAGAACTCCCCAAGGGCAAGAGTATATATAACTCATTGTCATGCTCCCGGACCATGGCATCAGACTTGGCAGTACCTGGTCTCAATAATTACTGGACTAATTAAACTGTTGAGCAGACTGTATTTATCAGAGAAGAGATTTAGAACGCATAGCAAATCTGCACTTCTAAAACAGCGTTTATTTTCAAAGCAGATGCCAGTGGCATGTTTATTTACAAAATGTATTTTACACAGATCCTCTTTCTCAAAAGGAAAGAATGGGAGTGGGCAATTAATAGCCCAAAACTAATGAGAGAAATCTTCACAAATAACAGCAGTCTGATATTTATCAGACAGAGGCAACAGCCTGGTGCCTGCAAATCCAAGATATTTTCTACTTTGTGTGTGATCTTTCCGTAAAGGATGTTTGAAGAGTTATAGTTATGGTACGGAAGCCAGAAGCTAAATCTTCCAGGTTCCATCTCTTGATGTCTTAAGCACGTTCACATCCTGTATGTTTAAAATTGATAATGAATGTGCAAGCAGTCTGGGCGGTTCTAGAGATCTTTCTAAATAAAAATCTGTGATGGCAGAGAAACACAGGCTGCAGCTAGTTCCAGCTCTGAGATCACACCACTAAGCCTAATTTTAGGTTAACGTGTCTAAGGAGCAGACACCCAGTAAAAGTCCCAGGAGACAAAAATTTCCAAAACGTGGGGAAGTTATCACAACGAAGAATACCCGGCAAGAGTCAGGCGAAAACATGGGTCTTCTAAAGTGACGTCTGTTTCCTGATTTTCTATTTTTCAGTCCACAATCTATAAATCACCCCAGTGACTCCTGCACACTCCTAGTCAGGCCCTTGGGCCAATGTCTCCACTTGACTGGGAGCTAGACTGTGTGACTTTGGAAAAAAACAGAATACGACAAAAGCAATGGGATGCTATAGGTTTGCGATGAGGTTTCAAAGAAACCATGCCTTCCATCTGGAACCTCCATCTTCACTCTCTTGCCTGCTACTCACTCTACGTAAGAGACACAGTGGCCATATTGTGAGCAGAAAACTGAGGGTCTGAGCCCAACAACCCACAAGAAATTTAACCAAATCAGTAACCACAAGAGAGCTAAGATTCTTTCCTGGTTGAGCCTTGGAATGTCTTTCTTTTCGGCCACAACCGTGGTTGGAAATTTGGTGATAAGACCTAAACCACAGACACCAAATATGTCACATCGAGTCCCAACCCATGGAATAAAAAATGTGTAGTGTCCTAAGTAACTGAGTTTTGTTACACAGCAACGGTAGCTAATACATGCCTCAAGCCTCATTTCTAATGTTAGCGTCTCAAAATATGTATCTTGGTTCCTATTTGTGTGAGAAAGCCATCTATCTCTCAGATGAAAGTTGACACAAACATCTTTGGAGATGAGTATTATCTGGCATGCATCAATTCAAACAACAAATGAGAGTCAAGGGCTAAGTTGTCTCCTTTCCAAAAATATTAATCAAGTGCAATGTGCCAAAATTGATCTCAAGATAGAGACCCAGGCAAACCACTCTTGTCATCTCACAAATGAGAGGAAAATTATTTTATTCTCCAAGCATGTGGGGGTTTTAATTATTTTCAGTGTAATGACATATGTGGAACTATGAAGCACTGAGAACTACCTATATTTCTCTTCCAAGTCACCAGCAATGTCCTCTACTTTCAGAAAATTGAGACCAAGCACTTACTCAGTGGAGGAGCGTAATTGCCTGACTGCTAGAGACAGCACTGTATTTCAGATCCGATGCTTTGCTTACTCGTTCCCCCTCCTTTTGATCAAACTTCCATATAGAACATAATACTTTGTTAGATAATGTTTGCTAATAAACTGAAGGCAAGGGAAACTATTAAAAAAGATAAAGTATTCAATTAGAATGGCTTAATTACAAGGTGCCTTTCCATTGCAGTCTAGCTTGTAATTTTATCTGAGAGCACTGTCAACTGTTCATTCAAAATAAGATGGTGCATAATTGTGGGTTTTTTTCAGATTTAAGAGAATACACTGCTGTACAGGGCTGTTACACAGGCTCTTGCCCTCTCTACCTTGAAAATTCATCCTGGTCTTTTTTATGATGGGAAATATCATAGAAGAATACTCATTCAAAACAAACACACTCTTAGGTCTCTGAGCCTGAGGTCAATTTCATTAATTGCTTCTCAAGTGGGAGGAAGAGTCAGCTGGTCATTGGAAATCTGTTCTGAACTTTGTTCCCCACTTTCCAATCCATCTAAAGTCATGGAAGTGTGTGAATGAACCCTTCTGGAATCTTTGTTTAAGGCTTGCTTAACTTCTCACTCTCCTTCCATTAATTCTAACTCTGGAAGTGACATTTATCAGACGATGGTGTTTTCTATCAGGAAGATGGATTAGATGATTGCCATAACCTACAAAATCACGTTAACCCATCCTTAGCCCCGTAATCCAGTCAGCTATTGAAAAAAGGATCAGTGTGTCATGAGTTTTATCTTATTGGTATAATTTAAATCCAGCCTCCCTTGTTTATATATTGCTCGTATTATATTGCACATCACTGATAGAGTGTCATAGATGTTTTTCCTTAGGAAAAAGGAATAAAACCGTGTTTACTCATACAAACACTCTTTTTCTTTTCTTTTTACTGAAAATAAATTCTTTTCTCATACAATATATGCTGATTATGATTTCCCCTACCTTGACTCTTCCCATTCCCTACTCATCCTCCCTTCCCTCAAGATCCATTTCCTTTCTAAAAGATAACAGCAAAATAAAATATAAGAAAATGAAACAAAAACTATTATATAGAAGTTGGACATGGCAATCGAGCAGAAGAAAGAGTTTCAAACTCAGGCACAAGAGTCAGAGACCCCTATATTCTCATAGTAAAGAGACCCATAGAGGCAGTAAGCTAATAGCTATAGTATGTATGCAGAGGACCTGGTGCAGATCCATGTTGGCCCTACTCTTGCTGTTTCAGACTCTGTAAGCTCATATGTGCCTTGCTTAGTTGATTCAGAGGACCTTGCTCTCCCAGCATCCTCCTTTCTCTCTAGCTCTTAAAATCGTTTCACTTCCTCTGAGTTTTGAAGGGGGCATTTGAAGTAGATCTCCATTTAGATTCTCTCTGCATAATGTCTAGCTGTGGGTCTCTGTATCTATTTCTATCAGGTGGCAGAGGAAGTCTCTCTGATGGTGACTGGATAAGGCACTGATCTATGAGTATAGCAGAATATCATAAGAGTCATTTTATTAATACTTTTTCTTTAGCTTAGTGGTATTTAATTTTATGCTATGTATCTGGGTTATCTAGTCTCTGGTTCTTGGTTACCTAAATAGTATTGGGTATTGATTTCTTCTCATGGGGTGGACCTTAAGTCAAATCAGATATTGGTTGACTGCTCCTACAAGTTCTGTGTTACCATGACCATAGCATATCTTGGAAACAGGACAGATCGTAGACTAAAGATTTTGTGACTGGGTTTGTATTTATGCTCCTTTTGGTAGCCTGTGGAGTACCTCAAGATCCAGCTATAATTCTTGGGCATATACCTAAAGGATGTTCCATCCTCCCACAAAGACACTTGCTCAACCATATTTATTGTTACTTTATTCATAATAGCCAGGAACTAGAAACAAGCAGAATTCCCTCGGTTTTTGTTTTCTTCATTGATTCTATTTCAATTTTTAGATCTTGAATGGATTTATTTATTTTCTTCAACTGTTTGTTTGTCCTTTCCTGGATTTATTTAAGGGATTTATTCCTTTTCTCTTTAAGGGACTTATCATCTTTGTAAAGTTGGTTTTAAGGTCTTTTTCTTGTGCTTCAGTTATTTTAGATACTCAGGCTCTCGTGGATATATTGCCCTGGCAGTTATTGAGTTCTTACACTGGCATCTAGTCATCTGGGCTTGGCAACATAGGCCTACTTGCTGATTTCTAGATTTGTCTTTGTTGTGTGGATGCTATGTATTCCTTGGTTTTCATTTTCTCTCTGGATTTTCAGAGAGTATGATTGTAAAAAAGGAATGGCGGGCTGCATTCCCACCCAGATCTCAGCTAGTTTACCCCTGAAATAATTACATGGAAACTGTATTCTTTTAAACACTGCCTGGCCATTGTCTCCATCCCTTATTGGCTAACTTTCACATATTGATTCAACCCATTTCTAATAATCTGCATATCACCACAAGCTCGTGGCTTACTGGGAAAGATTCAGTATGTCTGACCCTGCAGCTTCATGGTGGGCAGCTCTCTGTCTCACTCCCTTCTTCCTCCCAGCATTCTGTTCTGTTTACTCCACCTACCTAATTTTCTGTCCTATCAAAGGGCCAAGGCAGTTTCTTTATTAACCATTGAAAGTAACACATAGACAGATGACCCTCCTCCATCATATGATGACTGTGTGTTGCCTCTTTTCCTGGCCTTCTCAACTGTGTTTTCAAAGGCAGTACTTGCTGGTGTTAGAGGCAAGGATACTGGGCTGAGTTGGCGGAAGCAAGGTTGGAGAAGAAGGTTTCTGGGTTTCATTAAGGGCTGGAGTAAGAGATTTCCTGTTACAGAGCTGGAATGAGACTGGAGAGGGGGCTTGGGTCTCAAGAGCAGTAGGAGAGGGGTTGGTCCTTCTTCAGCATACTTGTTACCCTGGGAGGAATGGCCCTTGGGTTAGCAGGGAATGTCTGTGCAAATGGAAGCTGTACTTTCATTTTTCCAGCTGCCCAGATCCAAATAATCACACAGAAACTATATTAATTACAACACTGTTTGGCTGATGGCTCAGGCATATTTCTAGCTAGTTCTTATATCTTAAACTAACCCATTTCTATTATTTTTATATTTTGCCATGAGGCTCAAGGTTTGTTACTTTACATCTTGTTCCTAGGGTGGCTACATAATGTCTCTCTGACTCCACCTTCTTTCCTCTTCCATCTCTGCTTGAATCTCCTGCTGTGCTATATTCTGCCCTGCCACAGGCCAAAGAAGCTTCTTCATTAACCAATACTAATGAAACCTATTCACAGCATAAAGAAGGGAATCCCATGTCATGTCTGCTCCAGTTGGGTTTTGGAACAAAGTATTAAGTGGAGATGAAAGTTAGAAGAGAAGATGTGTGGGATCCATAGAAAATTGGAACAGGGAGACAAGGTTGGGAAGGTTGCCATGGATGCTGTGCTGCAGAACTGGGCTGAAACGGGAGGGGGGGCGGATAGATTAGGGGGTACAAAGAGAGAATAGAGGTCTGCACACAGCCTAACCTCCATACAGCCACTCTTAACTAACCTACTATCCTTTACTATAGACATACAGAGCAAATTGAGACTACAATAACCTGGAAATCTTGCAAAGAAAAATCTGGGTCACACGGGGATTTGGAACAAAATGTATATTTTAGATGTGATCAGTTTCATTTCTTTAGACTAGTGTTTGAAGTCTCGCCTGTAGATGCCCTTCTTTCCCATGCATACGCTGCACTTTGGGATCCTCTGCTCTCCAACTCATCTGTTGAAAATGCCCTCCTTCTCCACTCACAGCTCCTCCATGGTAACACACTACCTCCAGGATATGTAAATCTCCTCAAAGCATGTCTAAAAATAGAGCTCGGAGGTAAAGTAGTTGCCTTGTGCAAACAGGCTCTGGGTTTAATCCCTGGTATAGTTGTCTTAAAAGTCTTTAAAATTATTTATGAGGTCCTTAATTACTTGGATAATTTCTACCTCACCAATCGCAATTTCTATCTACTTCACTCCTTCTCTCAGTCTGCACTCAACCCACTTGAATTCTCCTGAACTCTGTACCTTATGACCTTTGTTCTTTGGCTTCGGTGGCCATGGGCCACATTTGGTCTCAGGAACCCAAGGCTAGACCTTCTACAAGCCTCAGCTCAAGCCACTTCATCCCAGAAGCCCTCTTCACTTCTGTTTCCTATGTCAGCTGATTTCCCTGCAATTTTCCTTGCCAATATTGCATTCCAACCTCGTAACTACACTTATAACTGAACATTGAGTTCATGGCTTTGAATCCTCAACCAGTCAGGGGTCTGGGGACAGGCACTGCACCTTACTACTTTGTTACTCTCTTTTCTGTATGGAGCAGGATCAGTGGCCATTTGCTAGTTCTTCCATTAGCTAGCACATTTATAAAAGAATTTGGGGAAAGACCTGTTTTTCAAAAGAATAGTAAGACAGAACAAACCTAATATATGAGACTATTAACAAGTTTCCATTAGTAGTTCACATGTGTGGTCTGACAAGATTATCTGTCCCATTAAGGAATCATTTGTTCTGTCAGTCAAAGTCTAGAAAGTTCAACAGAAAAGAATTTCAAGAGTTACACAACTTTTCATGAGAAAAAAAAAGCCATAAAACTCAAAACTAAATAATTTACAACACTGAAATGTGAAAGATCAGGCATTTGTAGTTATATGCTGAGAAATGCAAGGAAACTGATGCATACCAGGAACGTGCCATTGGGTGGCTTTGTCATAATGTAGGCGTGAGGGAGTGTGCTTGCAGAACCTAGACAATTTATGTATTTCTCTGTAGCAGCCCTCAGTGGAATCGAGAGGTGCTATGAAAGTCAGACAGATGGAAAGATGGAAGCAAGCAAAGAAGAAAGGAGGGGATGGAGGGAGACAATGAACGAAAATCCAGTTGATGGTAGAGAGATTGCCTAGCACACACGCAGCTCTGGGTGTCGTCCCTCACACCTCGTAGGCCAGGTGTGGTGCATGCCTGCCATCCTGTAACTGAGGAAGTGGAGGCAGCAGGATCTTAAATCCAGGGTCATCCTAGGCTACATTTAAAGGCAGCCTGGGCTACATGAGACCCTGTCTTAGGTGGGGGTGGTCAGAACATGTTACTTTACAGTAAATATTATGTTTTAGAAAGAGTACTTTCTAAAATGGTGATAAAAGCACGATGTGGTGAACTACATGGAGTTCTTTACTATGTTAAGCTTTTACATGACTGGCATCAGAGAGGTTTTACTCATACCAGAGTTATCACAAACACATGAGTAATGTATTGAGCTATGACATCAGGATGGCTACCCTGTCACCAAGAAATAGAAATTTTTCAATTCCATTATAATCTCATACATGATAAGAGACTATATAAATATATATATAGATATATAATATATCTATAGATAGATAGATAGATAGATAGATAGATAGATAGATAGATAGATAGATAGATAGATAGATAGATATGACAAAGATATTTTGGTCAATTATACATATATATATATGTTTGTGCTTGTTTGTTTTGTTAAGACAAAGTCTCTCTAGGTAGTACTGGTTAGCCTAAAACTCACTATATACCAGACTGGCCTCAAACTTGTTTTGATCCTGAAGCCTTGTACTGTGAGACACCACATCTAGCCCTTTGTGGTGGTGGAGGTGGTGGTGGAGGTGGTGGTCTCAGCAATCTGTCTTGGATTTTGCTTTTTGAAACAGAATCACATGTAACCCAGGCTGGCCCCAATCTTGTTATGTAGACAAGACTGGCTTTGAACTTGTGATCCCCTGTCTCCTCCTCTCCAATACAAAAGTCATGGACATGTACTGTGCCCAGACAAACAAAAATGGCTTCATGTGGTACCTGATTGCACATATATAATAAGCCAAAAGTTTACTGTGTTCAATAATTCCATGTTATGACCCTATTCAGTCTGTCCAGTGAAATTCACTACACATCATATTTTATACTACTGGTGGGTAAAATCTTCTTATAGAAAACAATTCAAACACAATCTAACTTTTAAGAGAAAAAAATCTCAAGTTAACAGTTTGAAATAGCAGTTATTTAAAAGACACACCTAAGATTCAGTTTCACTCTGCCTTTCACTATTCTATAAAATTGTCTCCTATAAAGAAAATGATTACCAATGTGTCTGTTCTCCCCACTGTGGCTCAAGTGAAACTCTGCAGAGGCAAAGCTGAAATCAGAAAGAACCTGATGCGGTAGAGCCACTAAGCACTTTCCGAGGTGGGTAAATGCCATCTTGTTTCCTAAAACTAACAGATTGGCTAAGCTCGGTTAAGCACCATAGGAACTAATGTGCTAATGCAGGCTAAGGTGAAAACCCACATGGCGTGTGCTGGGCACAGGAAAATTCATGTCATCAAACAGGCCTCACATCGGAAAACATAATTTATTTGACCTCCTGTAGAGAAGATAATGAGGCAAACATTTATGGTGATGGTGACTCTGGAGTCCCAAATCATTCACCCTGCACTGGAGGGCAAGCAGATGCCAACAACCAACCAATGTGAATCATGATTAATAAAGCAAGACCGGCCTTGCTCACCACCGGATCCATGTTCTCTTTCAAAGAGCATGGGACAGAGTTGTTGCTCAAATTTATTTGTTAGATAATGGATTAAATTGAATGACTGGACCAGAGTAATCAAAGAACTCAACAAAACTACCTGGATGACACTTGTCTATACTCTAGTCATTGCTGTGAATCTGTACTAGTTAGCATCCTGTTGCTATGACCAAGACATCTGACCTCAGCACCTTGAATTTATTTTGGATCACGGTGTCAAAAAGACTGGTCCATCATGGCAGTGAAAGTATGATTAAGCAATTCACATTGAGGCATTGGAAGCCTCCTTATGTTGGGCAGGAAACACAGAGAGAATAGAGAAAAGGGCCAAGAGTATGGCATAGTCCCCAGTGACCCACTTCACTGGCCACCTTCTGTCAAAGAGGCTTTTCCTTCTACATTTCACCCCCTCCTGACAATGTCGTCACATGATGAATTCATCAATAGATTAAACGATTCATTAACTCGGAGCTCTAACCATCTCTGGAAACACACACATAGACATATCCAGGGGCACACTTCACTCCGACCCATGTATTCCTCAACCCAGTCAAGCTAACCTCCAGAATTTGCCATCACATATTCTCACCCTGGCTGTTTTCATTAACCATCACGTTCATCACCGGCATCTGTCACCCCACCTGGGCTCCCAGGCACAGGCAAATTGCAACCATCTCTCATTGAGACGTTCTGAGCAATCAAGAAGTCACTTGGGACTGGAATTAAACACATAGGTGATTCTGCTGCTCCTCGAGCCACTTTTTCATCCCAGGTCAAAGATAGTCTTTCAATTATCTTCTTCTCCTAACCCCAGCTCCTCTCTGCATCCCCTCCACATCTTGTGCACACTGATACCTTGTACATTGTAAAGTTCAAGTGAATAGAGAGCCAGCCTATTGCAGTGGACAATCCCAAGAAACTGCAGTTTCAGTAATTATGGTTAAGGTAGGTCTCATTGTGAATCCAGCCAAAGCCAATACTGAGCTCTTTCAGCATCAGAGAATGACTCCCCTGGGTGACTCTTGCTGACCTCAACCTCCTCTCTACCCTTGGGGCCATCTCTATCTCCACCACTATCATCAATTCCTCCTTCATTTTTTAAATTTTATCATTGAGGGGGAAAATTTCCAAACTATGTGGTTTTCTTTCGTCTGTTTTTGTAGTTTCTTTGGTGGAATATTTTGTTTTCAGATTTTACATATTCTGAATATATGGCTGCAGTTTGTTCATTTCATTCTTGAATATCATTTTATTACATGAATAAACAATTTGTCTGTTCATTTTACTGTGGATAGATGTTTGGGCAGCATTCCATCTGGGGCCATTTTGATCAGCACTGTCAAGAGAGTCACGGTGCTCATAAGTATGCATTTCAACAATAAGCCAAATCGCTGGGAGAAGAATTTCTGATTGTGCACATCTGCATTTGCTAAATAAAATCAAAACGTTTTTCCAACATGCTGATGCCAGTGTTCCTGTCTACTGGCTTTTGAATGCTGCTATTGTTCTGCAGTCTTCCATTGAGACTGAAGAACTTTTAAACTGTCTGCAATCCGGTGAATAGCCCAAAGTTACCCTCCGGAACCCATTTGCTCTTTTGCTCTTCTCTGTTCCCAAGAGTTTAAATACCAATTTAAGTGCACACTGATTATTTGGATTGCCTTACTTTTAAAATAAGTTGCCCATTTTTTTCTCTTTGACTGACTCTCTTTTTAATTGATTTGTATAATTTTTTATATTCTGGATGTACTGATTCAAATTGTGGCAAGTTCATCCCACTCTGTGATTTGTCTTTTTGGTGTCATCAAAATACAAACCCAAAGAACAATGCTGTTTAATTTTAATCAAATGAATTTTATGAATCCTTTCCTTCAAGTAAATAAATTTTATGCCATGTTGAAGAGTTCACTCCTACCTGAGACTATGTAGATATTCTGCTTATAACCTCCACACATTTTACTGATTTGATTAATATATGTAGGTCTATGAACCATCTGAAAGTGCCTTCTGTCCTAAATGTGGCATAAGATCCACATCCTACCATAAAAATGTCCAAATGTCAAGCATCATGTGTGGAAAACATCAGCCTTTCAATTTCATGCTCAATTTTCATAAATCTAATATGACAGGTTCTACTTCTAGACACTGCTCCCTGATCATTCATGTGCTTCTGTCTATCTTCTATCACAAACCAAACTGACATATTTATACCTACAATAGCACGACTATTCTTTAAATTTTGTAACCCTGCATAATTTTCACAGTTGCCCTTTGACATGACATACACACAAAAGAAAAGAGCCACTAAAATTTTTATTGGAAGTGATTTAAATCTACAGAAAAAGTTAGGGAAAATGACAACTTGGCAAATTTATTTCTTACCAAACATAGCCATTATGTATCTCTCCATTTGCTTCTATTGATTTACTTCTAAGAATTTGCTATTTTAATTAATGTGTTGCTGAAACTTCAAGTTCTGCTTGTTGTTATACCAGCAACAATCTTTGTAAACCAACATTGTGTTGTTTCCAAATCCACAGGAAAAGTCTATAGAACTCCAGCACTTTATGTAAATGAGTGTCAAATATGTACTATGGGTATATTTATTAAATACTTGTACCAAAGTAAACACCATTACATTCCAACATTGCTGAGACTACTTGAACTTAATGGAGACATCTAATTTTGATAAATATCTGTCAAATGAAATTAAAAGAGGGTATTGCTTTGCTTTAGCTCTGTAAATCCAATGTATTTTGTCAGTTTTCTTTAGCACTAGCGTGCTACTAGCGTACCCTTACTCTACTCATTTTGCATTTACTGCTGTAAATGGATTTGCTAAAGTCTCATTGCAGCTATTTTTATCCTTGGGCATTGGAGATCCTTACCAATACTTGTATTGCTCACCACGTCCTTCCTAAGATTTGTCACCAATGTCATGATAGCCACGTCATGAGACGAAATGAGGACACTAGGCTACCACTTCACTGGAAGCATATGGGATGTTCAAATTATTTTTATCTCAAAAGTTGGAGGCCCAGTGAAGCAGTTTAAGTCAGTGGAGTGCTTACCTAGCATGCATGAAGCCCCGAGCTCAGTCTCTGTCAATCAAGCATGATGGCACAGGCCGTCATCTCAAGGCTTGAGGGTTAGAGACCAAAGAATCAGAAGTTCAAGGTCATCTTTGGCACTGTTGTGAGTTTGAGGCCAGCTTTAAATATATGAGACTCTCTTCTAGAAAATAAATTTTGTAGAATTCAATAATTAGTCCATCCAGTGATATTTATCTGTCTAAAGTTTTAAACGTGTTTTTTTCAGCTTTGTTGTTCATTTCAAACTATTCTTTCTCTCTCTCTCTCTCTCTCTCTCTCTCTCTCTCTCTCTCTCTCTCTTTCTCTCTCTCTTTCTCTCTGTGTCCATTTCTGTGTATGTGATTTCCCCGGAAGGCTGTCATTTCATTTACAGAGTTCTGTCATAAGGTATTCATAATAATATCCCATTAGTGTTTCTTTTGATACTACAAGATGCATGGTAATCTCACTTTTAATTCCAAAAGATTATGATTCACACTTTCTCTGCTCAGTTTTTGGAGCAGGGAGAGAAGGACAAAGACTAGAATGAACCATTTATAATTTGATTTTGTCAAGTATCTAATACACACCTACAGCACATGGTGTTGAATGGGTTTGTTACAATCCCATTATGACTTCCCAGATCCTCTCCTGGTTCCGGTGGTGTACAAGTGACACCCCACAGATGTGAATTTTAATACATTTATAACCAAAATAACAGCCAGCATTACTCCCTTTCTCTTCTTCAGGCAAGCTTGCAGGACTTACTCACAATACAACTGTATTATTAAGGAGGCTGACATCCTTGACAACTCTCTATTACCTACCAGCTAATTGGCCTGTGATACACAGGAAGCCACCAGCTGCCATTCACAGTGAGTAGGGAACTGAAAAATGATAGGTTAGATCTACATGGGTTGTAGAAAAACAGTGAATGGGGGATCCTGCTGTAGAGCACAAAATGGGTGGTGTGAACACACTTGCTACAGTGGCTTTGTCTTGTCAAATGCTACGAATATACAACCTGTATATTGGTTTTCATCACTATCATTTACAATAAGCCCCATTGGCAATCGTTCAAAAGAATGAAACAATATTTAATAACAACTTAATTACTCCATACCTGTCTCTGAGAGACTTAATGATTGTGCAACTAGCAAAATGGCATTTATTAATACTAGCTGCTATGAAGCACACAGTGATATTACCAAATGCACCGCAAACAAATAATTCATGAATGAATTTCTAATTACATAAAAAGATTGAAGTGGAAGATATGCACCCAACAGACAGAGCCTCAGACTGTGTATTTACATAAGATCCAGGAACATGCTGTTACTTATTCTTCTTACTCTTGTGAAATACACCTGAGTGGGCAATCTTTTAAAAAAATTGTTTCTATCTTGGCATCAGAAGTTGTAGTTCAAGTCAGTTGAACCTGGTTCCTTAGGGCCTTAGGGAACACAAATATCACAGCAGTGAAGATGTTAAAGGGGGCTGATCCTTTTAGGGCAGTCAGAAAGAAGTGTACAATAGTGAACAGGACAAGTTCTATCTCTCTAGAGGGTGGCCCAGTATCCTCCTTTCCCCAACAAGGCCCACCTTCTGCTTTTCAGCACTCCCAATAGTGCTGTCATATTTTCAATCTATCAATAATTAGTGCATTCATTAGCATCCCCATGAGTCAATCACTTCCCTACCACTGCGCATTAGCTGTGTGCAAACCTTTGCACGTGATCCTTTGAGGGTACTCCCTATATATCATGATTTGCATATATAATGCTTTCCACAGGCCCATGAGCAAAACAGTCAATCATCAGCCTCTGATACAATTTTGAAGGCTGTAGATTTGCTAGGTGGTGGGGATTTACTGAGGAACTCAAGTCACTGGAGATGGGTCTTTGAAAGTTATACCTTTTCCTAGTTCTAGACCAGTTACCTCCACTTCCTGGCCATGTGAACCAGCCTCGGTCATCACAACAGTAGATGGAACAACCCTTCAATGCCTTGCTTGCCATGGCAGACTGAAGACCCTCTGAAGCCAGGAGCTGAAAAGATCCTTCCCCTCTTCAGTTGTTTCTTTCAGATATTTCTGTCACAGTGACACTGAGGTCATTACCACAATGTGAAAACCATAACAGATTGTATCATGTTCTCCAACTGTAGATTTACTCATTCTGGTTCCGGGCTTTCAAGTCCACTTACAATAAGTTAAGTAATTAGCTTGAGCATGTGGGCTCCATTAGCTGCCACAGAACTCTGCCATGTTAAATAAGGTCAGTTTTTATAAGAGCACTTGGAGCTGCTGAAGTGAAAATTTGTTCATTCCAACAATGATTTGATTCTTTCCATCCATTCAAGAAACCAGAGTAAAACTCTAAGTGGGATGAGAGATAATTTTATCACAGGAAAATGATCTGACATTATAAGTGCAAAGAAAAATTATGTTTAATAATTTATAGTGATCAAAGTATTTTTATGGTGGCAACACCCACACAAATTGTATAGCATAGCATCACAGTAAAAAGCAATTTTTAGAAAATTGAGAAATATGTAGATATTATTTGACTGAGCTGCTCCATAGAATCAGTGTCTTCTGATTTTCAGCACTGCTTCACCAAATAATGTTTGGATTTGTTTGGAGCAGAAGCTGGTCGAAGTGAAGGAATCTCACCTTTGACTGTCAAGATGGATGTGTAGTGTTAGTTGTTTTCCTCAATTCAGTGACAAAAAAAATACCTGATAAGAAGCAATTTAAGGAAGGAAAAGTTTCATCTGAGCTCACAGTAGGAAAGTCTAGTCCATTCTGGTGAAAAAGTCACCGTGTTGGGAAGAGGAAGCAACCAGTCATGTTGCACATGCAGTTATGAAGCAGATAGAGATGAACTATGGTGCCCGGTCTCCTCTCTCCTTTGTTCATTTTTATTCAGTTTAAGAGACCAGCCCATGGGATGATGCTGGCTGCATTCAGGTGGGGTCTTCCCTGCTCAGTTACATGTTCCAGGAAACAACCTTATAGACTCATACTGAGATGTGTTTTCATGGTGATTCTAAATTCTAGCAAGTTAACAAAAAAAATAGCCATCATATACAAATATTTAGATGGATAATATATACATAGATGATGATGATGATGGAGATAGATAGATGATAGATAGATAGATAGATAGATAGATAGATAGATAGATAGATAGATGATAGATAGATAGATGATAGATAGATAGATAGATGATAGATAGATAGATAGATAGATAGATAGATAGATAGATAGATAGATAGATAGATAGATGGTACATACTTATACGTGGATGAATAGATATATAAATACACAAATAGCACATTATTCTGTTATGCTATCAGTATTTCCATATGTTCCTCTACCAACATCACAGTGTTTCAGTATTTTGATTTACTAATATCTTTGTTTATTTTTTGTTGCTGCAATAAAACACCATAACCAAAAGCAAAATTGTTTGGGGAGCAAATGATTAATTTCATTTCACAGCTTCCAGTCCATTATGAAAGGAAATTAAGGCAGAAATTCAAGGAATCTGGAGACAAAAGATATCATGGTCACAGTCTGTTATGGAGGGAAGTGAATGTTAGGACCAAAGCAGGAACCTGGAGTCAGGAACTGAAACAGATCATGAAGGAATGTCTCTTACCCCCTTGCCCAATGGCTCGCTCGGCCTGCTTCCATATACAACCGAGGAACACCTTTCAAGGGTATTCCTGCCAACAGTGGCCTGGGATCTCTCTCCTTCAGTCATGAGTCAAGAAAATGTCTCCACAGACTTGCCTACAGGTCAGTCTAATGAAAGTATTTTCTCAATTGAAGTCTCCACTTCTCAAATTACCCGAAACCTATGATGGTGACCCTAAATAGGACTCCTAGTAATGAGGGATATGGAGCCTGAACCAACATCTTCTGTAACCAGGCGAGGCATCCAGTGGTAGGACTGGGACCTAAAACTAGCTACGAAATCTTTGTCCCACAACCTGTCCTACCTGCAAAGATATACAAGGGCAATGGTGGCTCAGAGCTTGTGAAAATGGTCAACCAATGACCTGTCTACCTTGAGGCCTAAGTCACAAGAGGAAAGAGGGAGCCATGCGCAACACTGTCTGAATGACCAGGAACTGGAAGCCGGATGACTCAGAGACCCAGGATAGAACCAAAAACAACTGACAAAAGAAAATGTCAACGAAATTGATTCCTAATGATATTTTGCTATACTCATAGAACATATATATACATATATATATGTGTGTGTGTATGTGTATGTATGTGTGTGTGTGTATATATGTGTGTGTGTATATATATATATATATATATATATATATATATATATATATATATATATATGGGAAGCTTCATCCAGCAGCTAACGGGAGCAGATACAGAGACCCACAGCTAAATATTAGGCAGAGCTCAGATAACCTCACAGACACGGGAAGGAAAGATTGTAGGAGCCAGAGGGGTCAAGGACACCAGGAGAATGTACCCCACGGGATAAACTAAGCAGTGCTCAGAGGAACTCACAGAGTCTATAGAAGCAATCATGGAGCCTGCATAGGTCTATCCTAGGTCCTCTGTGTACATGCTATGGTAGTTGAGCTTGAAGTTTCTGTGGTAATCCTAACAGTGAAAGTGGAGGCGTGGCTAACTCTTGCGCCTGCTCATAAAACCCTTGTCCTCCCACTGGGTTGCCTCATCCAGCCTAGATATGAGGGTTTTTGCTGAGTCTTACTGCATCTTGCTATGGTATGTTTGGTTGGCATCCATGGGAAGCCTGCTTTTTTCTGCTGGGAACCAGAGAAGCAGCAGATCTGGGAGAGAGAAGTGGGGGAGGATTGGGAGGAGTGGAAGGAAGGGAAGCTGTGGTTAGGATGTATTGTGTGAGAGAAGAATGAATAAAAAAAGGAGAGAAAATATCTAAAATAGATTATAATTGTAATAGCAATAATTATAATAAGTTATAATTAAAATTTCCCTCTGAATATTCATAGCCATTTAAATTATAATGAAATTATTGTTGTCATTTTTATTATGTTTTTCTACTAAATTATAGTTTTATTATATATTTTAACCAACTACTCAGAGACACTTTCAATTTTTTTCTCATGGATATTAGCATCTCAAAGGTAATTGCATCTCTTTTATATGAAAACATAGAGCTGTGTATTTATTTTGTTCCTAAATAGTCTCATGAATCATTATTTATAAGCGTTTTCCTATGCAAACAATCTTTCTCAGAAAACAATATCTACAATCACTGTGGTGCCTTGGATTTCCTCCTCGGCCTGTTGACTGAAACACCCAGAATAGCCATGAGCAGCCACAGTCACGTGTCTGTGTTCCCTTCTCATTTTCAGGCTAACGTTTATAAATTGTAACCATGGAGATTAAGATTGAAATACATTGTAGCATATTTGACTAAGAAAACAGGATTTGTGAAACATTTACATATAAACTGGAGTCCCACCTGCCTGTCTGTCTTCTTAGTTGAAAGAGGGGATGGAGCCAGCAGGCTGAAATGGGGAAGTTGATGAAAACAAGCCATCGGTGTCAATACGCTACTGTACCTGTGACTCAGCCAAGGGAGACATCAGACTGAGGTCTTGTATGAACAATGGTGAAATTCAAAGAATGAATCAGGCTTGAAGGGGAAAATGTATCGTTCAGCCATTCAATAAAAGATGGAACTGAGTGAGTGGTGACGGTGCCCAGCTTTAATCCCAGCACCTGGAAGGCAGAGGCAGGTAGATCTCTGTGAGTTCAAGGTCCACCTAGTCTAAAGAGCTAGTTCCAGGACAGTCAAGGCTACACGAAGAAACCCTGTCTTATAAAACCAAATAAATAAAATATGGGACGGAAGTCATGGGTATAGGTTCGAACATTTAGGAAAAGGATAGAGAAGAAAGAGAGAGAGATTCCAGCTCTGAGTCATGAAACTCTAATTTTTTGATGTCAGGTAACAGAGGTGCACCATGCAAGTGGCCAAAGGGAAAGGAGGGTTATGAGATTGCTGTGACTTAGACAGAAGAGGCATGGTTAAGAGTTCAAGGTTATCTTGTACTAGTGAATTAGGGAAAATCCTGGGCTACATGAAAGCACTGTCCCATAAAAATAAATTTAAAATGACAAATAAACAAATATTCATCCCAAAAATCTGAAAGACACGTTAGTGCCCTCACCAGCATTTCTCTTCTGATTTGTCCCCTCTCTTGTCACGTAGAATCTTCATTCATTTGTGTCTCACAGACTGCCTCTGGTGTGAACCATAGCTTTCTGAGTCTATTACTTACGGCAAACCTTCTACCCTCAGAGACTTGGGTCCAGGTTCTCCCAGCAAAAATCTAAAAACTTCATTCCTATCCTCTCCCAAGCTGATGAGCAATATTGAATAAATAAAATATGACCAAGAGTTCAAGGTAAGGTCAAGAGAGATGTAGCACTTCTTAACCCATCAGTTAATATATTTATTGACCTACATTAAGCTTATAGGTATCAGATTGTGTTCTGTAGATCTTCCCCCAATAAATAATTACATTTTTATAAATATGTTTTGAAAATGTCACAATAGCTAATATACACTTAGTACACAATAAATCATAATGCTTTCTGCTTCTGGATTGTTATGAATCACTAGTGAGTGAACCCTGAACCTCAAAGAGCAAATCGAAGGCCTGTCAACCCTCTCTAAGAATCCCTGGAACTGGCTTAGGCAGGAGCATGTCTAACATAGTCATTCAGCTGGGAAAACAAGGTGAGTCATGGAAGAGTCACAAGCATGGCCACCAGACAGACCTGTTATTCCGTCACCCTGAACTGCTTGTGAAAAAGTCAGAAAGTCATACAATATTTCGGAACCTATTTCCTCTTTGGCGGGGTACCAATACTGTGGCACCGTAGAGAGCCTGTCTCTCAGAGACTGGAGCGTGCACACAGCCTACACAGGTCTAAGCCAGCTGGGGTCCCAGTGCTGAGACAGGAAATGGATTCGAGCCCCTGTCTTAAGCCAGAAGTTAGCTCCAATTGAAAACCACACACAAAAGAAAAATTCGATTTTTTCCTGTGGAATCTCACTGGCTAGACCCCATGCCCAGCAGTGGGTGCCCAACGCAAAACAAACTCACTGGTACTTTTGGAGGGTTTATTTGTTTGTTGCCTGTTATTTTTGTTTTGGTTTGTTTGAATCAGAATGTTGTCAGGCTTTTTTTTAACCTTACAGGTCTTTTCCTTATAGATTATGGTTTTCAGCTTTGTGTTTTTATGGGCTATCTGTGTATGTGAATGCATCTGTCTCTGTATGTATTTATGTGTGTGTTTCTTGTGCTTTTTCTTTAGACTTTTTTTTCCTGTTTGCTTATTTGTTTTTTGTTTGTTTGTTTGGTTGGTTTTGGTTTTTTTTGTTTTGTTTTTTCAGATAACCAAAGAATAGGAAATGGTGAAGCTTTACTAGGAAAAGAGGGAAGTTATGTAAGTTGCTTAAAAGGAGCTCTAGGATGGGCCATTTCTTTCTGGAGCTGGCTAGCACTAACTAGCAAGTGACAGCAACTGACTGGTCGAACCTGCCTTGTTAGCCATGAGGGAAGAGCTTTTATGCAAATACCTAGCTGTCCTTCTACTGCAGGCTGTCCTGACGTCATTCCTGTAGCAAACTGTGGTTTAGAAAAAACAAAACAACAACAACAACAAAACAAAAGTTAACGTCTTTCTACTAAGAAGCAAACCATGCATGAGGGTCATCCCTCCGGTTACCCCAGGCTTGGCATAAGTGACTCCATTTTTAATCTAGGAACTTTTATGACAGCGCCACTCTGCTATTTGAATCTGAAGAGTCCCTAACAGACTCATGTTTTCAACACTTCTTTGCAGCATGTGGTGCTGTTCTGAGAGACTGTGCAAGGTAACTGGCAGATGCCCAGGGTCTAGATGGAGGTCTTGAGAAGTCTATCCAGCCCCTGAGTTTTGTCATGCTCTCAGCTTCCTGATACCCTGGGATGTGAAGAGCCTCCATCATCTGACCCTGCCACGTGAGCTCAGCTGTTCTGCCATGCTTCCTCCTTCTCAATGGCCTGCCACCTCTGAAACTTTCAGCAGAAATAAATCTTCCATCCTTTAGCTGTTTCTGTATTTTGGTCACAGTAATGCAAATGTCACTAATATATTTAATAAATGCTAAAATGTGTAACTAAAAGAATAATTTAAATTTTGATAAAAATACATTTTAAAAGGTAATATTAATATTTTGCTCTTGTTATTGTTTCTTCAGTCTTATAGTCTCACAGTTAAGACTGATCCAGCTCATAGTGAATCATATGTTCCACAGGAGATGCCCCACGTCCATCCACACAGGGTGATGAAGATTTGTCCTATCTGTGCCCTTAATTGCATCTTTTTTTCCAGACAGCCTCTCATCACCTTCCCACACCTTCACTTTACAGGGCTCAAGTTGGCACTGACCCTAAAACAACTTGCTTTCACTTCCGATAATGCATAACAAGAAACATTTTTATGGAATATAATGGAAGGGCTGGCAGTAGCCTGAGAATCTCACACCAAGTGCAGCAGTTATCTGTCAGTCACATTCTGGAGCAAGTCACGCATAATAAACAGATAATATATTAGCTTGATGGAGGACACAGCAAATATGAAATGATAGAAAGCAGGCAAAGATCGGAGCCCAGAGAGTCACGGGAAGATGGACTAGCAAAGGCCAAATTATGGGTTCTATCAACAATAATAGCAGAGATCAATTCTAGCCACACACCTACTCTAGCTGTGAAGCCTCTGGCGCGTGACAAAACACTGGAACTTCCCAGCTCTAGAGGGAAGACAGCCTGTGTCCAGAATGAATTTCTTTTCAGTTGAATATCCAATCTACTTTCATAAGCCCTGAGAGGCTGTTGAATACATGTGTGATATAAATAAATATCAACCATCAAATCACATTTTGGGGGCTGAGAATATGGTTCAGAGGGTAAAGAAACAGAAGGACCTGAATTCGGCTCTCCGAACCTTCATAAAAGCCAGGATCGATGGAGTGCATCTTTAACCCCAATGTTGAGGGAAGAGACAGGTGAAACCCAGGAGCTTCCCAGTTAGGTAGTCTAGCCAAAGAGCTCAAGGTTCAGTGGGAGACCCTTTACAAAGTAAAGTATAGAGTCATGGAAGGAGACACCCAACATTGACTTCTAACTTCTATATATTGCATAGGAAAGTGTATACACACACACACCATAAAATAACACTATTTTTCATGTTGGGGCAGCAAGAATATTTGATTAGGTTATGGCTTGGATTCAAGCTAATTTTCATTTCTGACTTCATCATTTGTTAATGACGCACAGGAAATGGGTATGGACAAAGGTAAAAGAGCAGACAACAAAAAGAAGTGAAAGCACGTTTTCCGAAAGATAGCACAAATGTGTCGCCTCTGTTACTCTGGGAATAGTGATCCCACATTCCAGTGGAGGAAGATATTTTATATCCATAGAAATTTCTGGTGGGCATAGCGATGTAAACCTTTGTTTCCAGAACAAAGGAAGCAGAGGCAGATGTATCTCCATGAATATGAGGCCAGCCAGTAGAGAAACCTCTACTAATTCCTCTCATCTTATTTCAGGCCCCCATGCTTTTAGATTTATTTTCATTGATTAGTGTGTGTGTGTGTTTTCATGCAAGTAAATGCTATTATATTCATGGAGGTGCCCACAGAGGCCAGAAGAGGATCTCGGTCCCCTGGAGCTGGAGTTATAGGTCTACTGTGAGCCTCCTGATGTGGTTACTGGGAACTAACCTGCATCCTCTGGAAGAATACCAAGTGCTCTGAACCACTGAGCTGCTTCTCAGGTAAAACTTTTCTTTTTGGAATATAATGTTTTATGCAATTACACTTTGTCTGTTACAGTAACAGCTTTCTGTTCTATGAAGATATCAAAAGAAAAAAGATAACATGCTGTTTAAATCATCAAATTATGAAGTCTATGATCACATCCAGCTAAACTAAAAGTGACCATTTCATAGAGTGAGGGAAGCCATGGCTCAATGACATGGATATATTCTATCTTTAAATGACTTATTATCGTATTTCAGGTCAGTTTACCTTTCCCTGGACAACCCAAGTAGTCTTCACAATTTCCCATTTTGCTTTGGTGATACTCACACAGCATTGAAATAGTTTTCAAAGAAGTCACATCATTAGTCTGGCTATCTCTGTAAATAGTGAGCTTACTTTCTGAGCCCAAAATAGGATCCAGGATCTGCAAAAAATGGAGAGAGTTTGACATTCAATTTCCAGCCCTGATTTGGTCTTTTTCTTCACCAAATGAATTTTCGATACTGCCACCAAAATTATATTGCTCAGTTTGAAAACTTATCATGCCATTTCCACACTTCAGATCTTTTGAAAATCAATGGCAATCTGTAGAATAACAGTCCAAACTCTCCTTTGGTTGAACTAAGCTTCAAATCTTTTAGCCTGAGCTAATAATTTCTCACATGCACTTTTTTTGGAACGCTTCTCAACCGTCCTTCTGAATGTCTCATCATGTCTTATCCCAACTACCTCTGCACCCACTCTTTCCTCTTGGAATACTCTTTCCACAACCCACCTCATCCTATTCCCCCAGACACACCTATACATATTCTCCAAGACAGATTCAAATATCCCTCTGTAAATTTTTCTAACATTTTCCCCATCCATTAATTGTTTCTTGTGTGCCATTTGATGGATGGAGGTGTAAATAATCATTCTGAGTGAAGCAAGAAAGATAAACATTGTATGTTCTCTCTCATGTGGATGCTAGCTTTGGCTCTTTAAATACATGTGTGTAGAGTGGATTACTTTTAGAAGTTAGAAAACTAGTAAGAAAGCATTGAAGAGATTTCAAGGGAAGGCATGAAATAATAGTAAAAGGGAAAAACAGGGATAATGAAGCAAGAAGGGATTGGGGAAGTGGAAGATGGGTGGGCTGGGTAGAGGAAGGAGTAAGGATAGCTAAAACTAAAGACCATTGGGAAAGTCATTTGGAAACCTATTCTTGTGGAAGAGTTTTAAAATATATGCATATATAAAGAAAGTTTAGATAGAGTACCATGGGGAAGGGTCAGTGCCTATCCCAGACATTACTATCAAGCAAAAAGCCGAGTATCAGGTATGGGCTACCTGTTTTCAAGTTGTTGGTCCCATAGACCCACCGCAAACATTACATTGCTCTTAACTACCCTTCAGGACTTGATGGTCAAACCCAATTGCTAAAGATATCCCATACCTGAATCATAGTACATGAAGAAATCTAGTTAGTACCCATTCACAAACTTTATCCTTATTGGCTAGCTTTCATAGTACTGGAAAGTACCGGGGTGAGGGGAGTGAACAATAATCTTGTCCAGCTGTGAACCCTGTGAACTATAATAACTGGCCTGGCAAGATAGGTCCACTGGTGCAACATTGGTAAAAGAGTAACCAACACTTTCTGATTAGATTTGCAATCCACTACACAAGATGAAACTCAGGGCTGCTACCAATACTCAAGCCAAGAATCTGTAACTGCAGAGACCCTGTAGGCCATAGGGGAGAGCTTACTTCTATTATTCTAGTAAACGGACATCGTTTTAAGCTGCCCTAACATGTTTATCTTTATACCTATAGATTACTCATCTCTCAACCCTCACCAGAAAGGTTCTCATTACTATAGATGATGATTGACACAGAGACCTGTATCTTTTCAACATGCAGAGGACAGGATACTATGGAGTCCTCGGGGCTAAATGGGACCTCAACATCATACTCTTCCTCCCAAGGCTCAAGGGTCATCTTGGAAAAGGGGGCAGAAAGATTAGAAAAGCCATAGGCAGTGAAAATCTGCAACAATACAGTGTTTCCCAAACATTACAGGTCCATTGCATGCATGAACTCACTGGAGCTATGACTGAAGGCACAAAGCCTGCCCAAGATCAAGCCGGACAAAATCCCACTACAGATGGTAGCGAAGGTCAAGAAGTTTCACCCTTGCTAGAAACTATTTGCAGTTGTAGCTGACTGGGGAAGGGAGGACCAGTCTTTTTCAGTGATTTGCAAGAAGAAGGAGAAACTAGCCAGACTCCCATTGTAAGTCCTATACCATGAATACACTGACAACATTAAAAGTGATCAATTTTTGTGTGCTTTTAATTGAACTAGAAATGTATAACTTTACCCCATTCATTTCCTCCCTTCAGCCCCTTCCAGTTGCCCTCCCTTGAACTCCTCCATGCATCCCCAGCTTTCAAAGTGATAGCCTCTTTTTCTTCAATTACTTTTGTTACATGTATATATGTAAGGGTGTGTATGCAAAAATATGTATAAGTATAGCCCATTGAACCATGTTGTTGTTTGTGTATGCATGGTTTCAAGGCTGACCACTCTGCACTGTACAACCAATAAGGGAGCTCATCTCTAGGACAGATTAATTCTCATTCTCCCAGAAGTCATTAGCTGCCTGTAATTCCTTGTCGAGGGGCAAGACTCCACAAAAGTCTCTTAACTTTCAAGGTATTATGGCCATTAATGTTGCCATTGTTCTGATCTGGTTTATACAGTCACTTCTAGGGGAGACTGTTACAGAGCAGACTTCCTGGTACTCTAGATCTTACTATCTGTCCATTCCTCCTCTAAAATGTTCTCTGAGACATAGACACAGGAGTTGTGATGCACATGTATCTATTGGGGCTGGGTTACCCACAATTTGTTAGACTCTACACTGTGTCCACGTGTGATCTGTGATGATCTCCATTTGCTGTAAAGAGAGGTTTCTTTGATGAAGAATGGTAGCTACACTTATCTGTGGGCATAAGGGTGGTTTAGAATGTAGTAAAGAATTATATGCTAGTCTAGCAAAGTGGCAGTAGTACATTCTTTTTTAAGGCCCATGACATTACTGTCCCAAAGACCCTGGCTAGGTTTTCAGTACATGACATGATGTCCTTTCTATTAAGTCCAATTAGACAGCTGTTGACTGCCAATGACATATAAGTACCAGTCATTACAGCTTTATGTACATCTTGCCATGTTGGCAACTGTAGGGTCCATACACACTGAAGCTGGGCAGAATTGTCTAATTGCTTGCCTCCCTTGGCAGCTTACATAGTATTTTCTGGAACTGTGCAAGCTAGATTATTGGAAAGGAGATTTTGAGTCAGATCCAGCTCCAGTCCTGTGTTCTAAATGTATGGTCTTCAGCAATGGTCCCACCTTCAACTCCTAAGAGGGAACCAAGGGTGACACCAATAATCTATATTGTTTGGGGAATTACTTAGCTACTCTGACCAACCATTTAAAAGGAGGTTTCCCATGCCTGGCACTGGGAGTTTTGTTAGCCTATGGCTCTTGTGAAGGCCAACCCAAATGGCTTAACCTCTTTTAAGACAGACAGACTGATGAATAAGGGATGATGATGAAGAAAAATGGATGGAAGAATAGATAGATAGATAGATAGATAGATAGATAGATAGATAGATAGATAGATAGATAGATGTTGGAGGGAGGCCGCTAGTTAGTTCCCAGCCATTTAGCCCTGAAATAATCACACAGAAAACATATTAATTAAATCACTGCTTGGTTCATTAGTTTTAGGTCATTATTGGATAACTCTTACATATTAATTTAACTCCTTTCTATTAATCTGTGTATCACCATGCTGCTGTGACTTACCAGCTAAAGTTCCCAGTGTTTATCTCTGGTGACTCCATGGCTTCTCTCTCACTCTGCCCTTCTTTCTTCCAGCATTCAACTTAGTTTTTCTCACCTAGTTCTGCCCTTGCCATAGACTAAAAACAGTTATTTATTAATTAATCAATAAAAGCAACACATAGAAGGACCTGCCACAGCAGGTATATAATATATATATATATATACATATATATATATATATTAGGTAAATATAAAATAGTATGATATTAAGACAGACAGATGAATAGATGATGATGATAAGAATAGATGAATGAATGAATGATATGTACATATATGTATTTTGTATAATTTAGGTAAATATAAAATAGTATGATATCTTGAGGCATTACTAAGCAATTTTGTTGGTGTTATTTGTCTCTTGTACCTCTTTCTCCTTCTATAGCGACCTCCTTATCTCAGATAGATCCCCTTCCCTGTTATTCCATTTCCCAATTCACATCACCAATATCCTGCTATTCCCTCCCAAGCACCCACATACAACTATGGACCCTTTTCACATCCATGGTTTGACTCTATTGTAGGTGCAGGAAGGCGCTTTCTGAACAGGACTCCATTTTCCAGGGAATTAAGGCCATCAACTGACAACTGGAACTTCATAAAAAGCTTCTGTCCAGCAAAGGAAGCAAGCAAATGAAGACGAAACTCACAGAATAGGAAAGAATCTTAGTCAGCTATACATCTAATCTACCAAAATATTATCATGCAGAATATTCAAAGAACTTAAAATCAAAGACTCAAGGAAACAACCAACCCAATTAAAGCACGGACTGTAGATCAGAACAGACAGTTGTTAGCAGAAGAAACAAAAAGAAAGGCTAATAAATTCTACAAAAGAAGTTCATCATCCTTACAGTTATGGAAGTATGAATTCCATATGAATTAAAGCAAATTTGAGATTTAATTTGACCCTCGTCAAAATGACTAATATGAATAAAATAACTGAAAACAAATGCTAGTGGGGTGGTAGAGAAAGAGAAATCCTCATTCACTGGTGGTAGAAATGCAAATTGATGCAGCCACTCTGGAAATCAGTACAGAGAATCCTCAAAAAACTAAAATTACATCTACCATGTAAGCCAGCTACACTGTCTTTGACATATGCCCAGAGAACTCAGCAACCCACTCCACAGATGCTTCTCGGTAATGTTCATTGCTGTCTTATTAACCATAGCCAGGAAATGGAAACAACCTAAATATCCTTCAACACATGAACAGACAAGAAAAATGTGGTACATATATATATGATGTAACACTATTAAGCTGTTTAAAGAGAAACAAATTTTAACTATCCATACTCAACATGATCTTCTTTAGATTCACTATTGAATGAAGTAAGCCAGACCAAGAAAGACAGACATCAAATGATCTCTTCCATGTAGCTACTCACTCTAAATCCTCAATGAGAATTTTGAAAACATCATATGAAGTTGGGAGGGAAAAGTGGTGGGAGGCATAAGGGAGTACGAGAGAGGAGAGAACAGGGTGGGTGGATTTTATCAAAATACCATATGCATGGATAAAATAAGCAATAAAAAAGAACTCACTTTAGCCCACACAAAACACAATATTATGTATCTTAAACGGAGATTGATTATTTGTTTCCCAGCTGCCCAGACCCAATTAATCACACAAAAACTATATTAGTTGCAACACTGTTTGACCAGATAGCTCAGGTTTCTTATTAACTGACTCTTACATCTTACATTAACCCATTTCTTTTAATCTGTGTATTGCCATAAGGCTGTGACCTCCTGGTAAGGTTCCAGTGGCAGCATCTTTCTTCTTCTGCAGCTACATGGTGTCTTCCTAACTATGCCTACTCTATATATCTGCATATGTATCACCACCTACATCTATATATCTCTTCCAGCCTGGCTATATTCTGCCCTGCCATAGGTCAAAGAAGTTTTTTTTATTAACCAATGGTAATAAAACATATTCACAGCATACAGAGTGGAATCCTACATTATATATCAACTTTGGTTTATATATTTAGATTATCTTTTAACAAAAGCTTTCTGTAGCTTTAAATAAACTACTTCTTTTAAGCAGGGTCTCATGTAATCCAGGCTAGCCTCAAATTCACTGTGTAAACCAGGATGACTTTGAACTTCTGAATCTCCTACATAAGTGCTCAGACAGTAGAAGTGTACCACCAAGTCTGGTGTATTAACCATGCCTCTCTGGATGAACAACAAAAAGGGATACATATGTATATTAGAAAAAATTATTAAATCGGTTAACAAAATAGTAACTATAATTGTCTCGTGTTTGAAAGATTAAGGACACAATTAGTTGCTGGATCCTTAAGGCTGGGTATCTCAGCATTCCTAATCTAATACCAAAATTCCTGGAAGGTTCCTGGGAGCCTCTGGTTCTTAGACAATGATATCAGCCTTTTTTTTATATCAATAAAGGAATCAGTAGCAGTAGCAACTGGTTGACTCAGATTGGCACCAAAAAGAAAGGCCACGCAGGCAAGATGGAAAGCCAAGTGGGAAACATTGGATATTTGTCATTCTACAGTGTTTGTTTTTGATGTGGGATGCTACCAAAGGGTACCCACAAACAGTCAGGGTGTGTCTTTCCATATCAATTAAGGCAGACAGGCTCCCAACTCAGATGATTCTAATTTGTTGCAAGGTGACATTAAAACTGGCCATCACACCTAGTCTATATGGTGTTTGGGGATAAAGGGGCTTCAGGAATGCTATACACACACTGTGCAAATGGAGTCATGCCTTCAGCCCTATAAATCGATCTCTTTTAGGGATAAAACTTGCTTTCCTCATTCTCATTCGGTGGGTTCTACCACTTGGGGGAGCTGTTGCAATGATGGTGCAAGCATTGAGGTGGAAGGAGACTCTGACCTTTAACAATTCTTCAATAATTTCGGTATTTTAATAATTCTTACAAATCTAATATGATGTATGCACAACACTGGAAATCAAAACAGCTTCCAACAGTTTAGTTAATTCATAACCAGAGGCCATAAGACCAAGATTTCAACAAAGTTGTAGAAAGTCTCATTCACTACATTAAGAATCCACTATAGCATAGCTTGGATGTAATAACTGTTATTCTTCTCTCTAGAAGACTAATTACAGAGAACTATCGTTCTGAATTTTTGTTGGTCACTAGACAGCTCCAGAGATGTACCCACCGGGGAAGCGTGAGACTTTACGGAGGGCAAATTTGAGTAGGTGCTAACCCTCAAAGAGAGGACAGGGCCAAAAGACTGCATTTCCCTGGCAGAGTTGTTTTATTATTATTATTATTATTATTATTATTATTATTATTATTACAATCATAAACTGTAGGCAAAATGTTTTGACCCAAATTCTTGACTTCCTATTGACAGGATCCTTGGCAATGGATGTCCGGCCAGAGGACATGGGCGAGACCCTCTTTACCTTAGAGCTCCAGAGAGACGGAAAATATTGCACCATGCCGCACCCCGTTCTTCAAATTGCATTCAATTGCACAATATGATAACATCTAAATCCCATCTCCATACCTGATCTAAAGCAAAGAACAAAAAATTGCCAAAGAATAAAACATAATTAACAGTCCACTTTCATTTCTTAATTTTCAGCTTTCTAATTCAAATTTTGTTTTTGTCTTGTTTTGCTTTTCCTTCTCCAGCTGTGGGTGAATGGAAAGCAGAGCTGTAAACATGAGATTCTCTATTGAGTTTCCAGCCCACCCAGCACAGCATTTGTCCAGCAGGTCCAGGAGACACTGTACCAGGCTAGGACACACACTTGTGTATTCCCACCTCCACAGAAGCATCTGCTGATAGGCCAGCTCAGCCTTGTCCAGAGCCCGAGCCCAGTTCTGTACCCAGCATCTGGTCTCACTCACTGGGACCTCGCCTAATTGCCTGCTAGCCAGAGACTACACTCCAGAGTGATGCTGAGTCCATATTTCCCGAAGGCATCACCTGCGTCAACCTGGATGTTCAGAAAAGCAGAGCCAAAAGGCTCCCCCACAAAAAAGTTTTAAGAAGAAATCAAGTATTCAAGAAGGTTGACCTCAGCATCTGTTGAGAACTTGCCCATCATCTTCAATGCAAAATAGCAACAAATGGCCTGTCACAAAGTCAGCTCCATTTTCTGACAGTATGTTTAGAAAAAAACAATAAATGTGATGTCATGATGTCATAATGTCAGCAGCGCCTTCATGATCTGTGTGCTCTTCCTAGAACCATCCGAAGCCATTTGGGGCTGATATGTGAACCAAGTGAAGGTTCTTCTGAGGGAAACATTATTCAGGACAAATGTCTTGAATATCGAGTATTTTAATGACCAGTTTCTCGGAGTTACAAACATGGTTAGCTTGGGGAGCGAGTCTGGGCAACGGTATCAAATAAACTGCTTTGCCCTCTGGCCCATCCTTGCCTTGAAACAACTCACAGTCATGGGAAATATTCAGAGAAAGCTGAGGCTCGGACCCAGCCTCTCTCACTTCCTTCTCAGAATCAAAGTTCTGCTTGCTTTTTCCTAGTGAAGAGGGCCAAAATGACACCCCTGAACAGGTGGCCAAACCCAAGATAACTTACAGCTGTCCGGATTTAACCCGGTGCTGCGTGACCAGGGAAATCAAACACCACGTGTTCTGCTCAACCCACATCTCAAGAATCTGAGGTGCGCTGCGATGACTCAACATTTGTGAGTCTTCTCTTTGGTGAGAGGGAAAAACTGGCAAAGACAGATGGCACCACCTGAAAACTGAAAGGAGTGAGGGCCGAGGCCTGCGGAGGCACTTTAATCACATCAAAGCAGTTTATCATTGCACATAATAATACGGGGCCTAAAGAAGCCGGCTCTGACACTCTCATTTGTCCGGTGATAGAGTGCTCACTGCATGGGAGTTTAATATCCCCAGTGCAATCCAAATTGGAGGCACAGAGAATGTGCCTGTCATCTCTAGGCCGGAAGTCGCCTCATAGCTCTTGCTTCACTCAGCAGGAAAGGCCTGGTGCAAGGAGCCAGAGTCTATCGCCCGAAGGAGGAGTCTCTCGTGAGACTGGCACCAACTAAGAGTATGTGAGGCCAAATCATGGCATTTTTTTTTTCTCAAAGCGGCACAGGTAAGCCTGTCTTTAAGCTATGTTGAGAACCATCAGGATGTGTGGTGTTGGCCATTCAGAGTGACCCCCGGTACACTGTTTTGGAATTCAGCCCAAAGGCTGAAAGTACACAGTCTTCCCAGAACAACATTACCCCACTCCTTTGAGGAAGTAACACAATATTTTCCCTGTCAGTGTGCGATCCCCAGGGAATTCTCTGATGCCATGAAAATCTCCTTTTCTATTGAAACAAGCAAATCTCCTGGCTGTTTTGCTCAAAATTAGCCTGGAACCAAATCTCTTGTCCTAGGGAAAGTAGGTGTTATTATCATTTCGCAAATAAAGAAATGGAAAAATCTGAGAGGCAGAATGACTTGACGAGTTTCAAACCACTAGCAAGAACATTCTGTCTTCAAAGTTAAGGATTACGAATTCTCTTTTCAATGACTAAAGTTTGCTGGGTTTTTTTGTGGGGGGTGGTTCTGAGGCAGATTAAAATGTATTTTCCATTGTGATACCTTCCCATATGCATAAGATTTTAGATGTAGGAAAACACGTTGTCCTCTGAAACAGGAAATTATAAGCAGGTCATTTTAAAGCAATCATAAGTCGTTTTCAGAATTTTGCCCCTGCATCAGTCACCAGAACTGCCTGAGAATTTATCAGAAGCACTGATTGTCAACCATATCCCAGACCTGGAGCATCACAATATTTGGCTATGGGGCCAGCAACCAGCTGATTTTGATGCTCCACCATGCATGAGAGGCACTGTGTTAGATGAAAAATAAACTATAAATCTGTTTCCTAAATCATTGTTGAGATACAACCCCATAAAAATAATTATTAAAATAACTGTAAGATTCAGTCAGGGAAGACTAAATTTTGGCGATGGTTGAAAGAAGTTGGAGTGTGTGTGTGTGTGTGTGTGTGTGTGTGTGTGTGTATGAACATGTACATATGTGTGCATCTTTGTGGAGGCAAGCGGTCATTCTCAGTGTATTATCCGCCTGCTTTTGATTGTTTTTTCTGACAAGATCTCTCAGTGACCTGGAATTTGCAGATTAGTGTAGGCTTGGGTGGCCAGAGAGGCCCTGGGATTCACCTGTCTATTTTTCAGCAGCACTGGGATTGCAAACACACATACCCTTGTCCAGAATTTTGATGCAGGCTTGAGGGGATCAAATGCAGGTCCCCAGACTTACTAAATAAGCATATTACCACCTGAACTATTTCCCTGGCCCCCAAAGAGTGAATATTCTTTTTTAATATATTTTAGATTTGTGTGTGTGTGTGTGTGTTAGTGTATTTTGATTGCATGTGTGTGTGTGTGGCTGGTATATGCAGAGGCCAGAAGAGGGCATTAGATCACCTGGAACTGGAGTTACATATGTGAGTGTCTGAGAACTGAGCCAGAGTACTCTGCAAGAGCAACAAGTACTCTTAACTGTTGAGATCTCCAGCCCCTGGAATCTCCTTGCATGGGCAATAATCATGGGACAATCCTGGGAAATTACTCAAAATTATGTTTTTCTTTCTCCTAATGGCACAGAAGTGAAGGTAAAGGGCAGACAAAACCAAAGAAAAACACTTAAGATGCTGTGACAGAATAAAGGACATCAGGACCAAATTAGGTCTTTAAACTAATAGAATATTTAAAAGCTCTCTTGCAGAGGCCACCCTCTTCCCTCTTGGGTATGCAGCAAGACAGATAACAAATCCCTTCCACAGTACGGATGTTCTAACAGATAGAGCAAGTAGACTGGGAGAACGCTATTTCTGACCTAGAACCACCTCCCCCACCCCCATACCTCTTAAGGCTGCCTTTTCTTTTTTTTTTTTTCCCAACAGACTAAGCTGGAAGCAAAGCACTCAGTGAGTCTCCCACCTGCAAAGGCCAGTGGAGACAAGGCTCTAAGTTCATAAGTTACTCTAAAAAAGAACATTGCTATGGCTGTCTCAAGTGTCAACTTGGTTGGACATGGAGTCAACTAAAAAAAAACATCCTTCTGAGTGGGTCTGTGATGCCATTCCAGGAGAGAATAATTGAACAGAGCTGATCCACCCTGAGAGCAGACAGCACCTGCCAGCTTCAGGTCAGAGATAAAAAGAAGTCCAAGGGAAAAGCAGTGCTTCTTCGCCTGCCTGCCTGCCTGCCTGCCTGCCTGCCTGCCTGCCTGCCTGCCTGCCTGCCTGCCTGCCTGCCTGCCTTCACTTCTTGCTAGGAAATGCATCTGTCCTCTTGCTTCTGCCATTGTCACTCCTATCAGAACCCATCAGTTTCTGCCTTTCACCATAGTCCAAAGATCAACAGCTCTCCAAGAATTCTCCAGGCTTTCAGAGACAGAGTAGGATTTCTCAGCCACCCAGCCTCATGAATTGAGAATCTACTTGATTCAAAATCTCCCCCTGAATGTAAGCAGCCACTGTTGAACCCAACCCATATTGTATCAGTCCATCAGGGTGGTTTGAAAGAAAACGGCCCTCAAAGGAAGTGGCATTATTAGGAGGTGTGGCTTTGTTGGAGTAGGTGTGGACTTGTTGGAAAAAAAGTGTGTCACTGTGGGGGCAGGTTTTGAGTTCTCCTATGCTCAAGCTACCAGTGTCACAGTTGACTTCCTGTTGTCTTCTGATCAAGATATAACCAGAACTGTGTCTCCCTGCATGCTGTCATGCTCCCCGCTGAACCTCTGAACTTTAAGCCACCACATCAATTAAAAGTTTTTCTTATAAGAATTGCCATGGTCATATGGTCATGGTGTCTTTTCACAGCAATGGAAACCCTAACTAAGACACCCATCTAATCCCATTTTCTAATGTACATTCTTTCTATTGGTTAAGTTCCTTCAGAAAACCCTGGCTCAAAAAGCTTCCCACCAAACTTCTGCCCAGAAATGCTAACATTTAAATTTAAATTAAGATTTAAATTCCACTAAGCTAAGCCAATGAAGTATGGGCATCTTACCATATGGAATTTAACTTTTTGCTGAAATAACAAGAACACGGGCAAGTAACTAACATTTCACAGTAAATTATGAGGTCCATACCTTGAAATAGCTGTAGAGGAGTGGAATGGCTATTGAACTCCCTCAGACCAAAGTCTGAAGACCCAATACCCTATGAAACAGTAGCTAAGCATGTCTGCACACTGTTCTTTCCATGAGCATTCCTCAGTGGACACACCATCCAGTTATCTCTTACCAGATAACTAACCATCATATGCATCAAAGTCTAGAAGAAAGAAAGAGGCTGGTTTCTTCAGGGTTTGTATTTAGGCTTAATCTTAGTGATGGACCACAAATAGTATAATGGGTGTAAATGGGAATGCTCACATCTTTCCTCAGTCATGCCTCAAGTTGTCTCCTGAACCTCTCCACTGCATTTCTTTTCCTCTAGAGCAGTGGTTCTCAGCCTTCCTAATGTTGTGACCCTTTAATACAGTTCTGTAGGCAGAGACAGCTTGTTCATTTCCCAGCCTTTCTTACCCAAAATAATCACACAGAAACTGTATTAATTATAATACCATTTGACCAATAGCTTAAGTGTATTTCTAGCTAGCTCTCACATCTTAAATTAACCCATTCCTTTTATTTTATATTTTACCACGAGGCTCAGGGTTTACAGGTAAGTTTCCTGGGCATCTGTCTCCTTCAGTGGCTACATGGCATCTCCCTGACTCTGCCCTACTCTCTCTCTCTCTCTCTCTCTCTCTCTCTCTCTCTCTCTCCCTCCCTCCCTCTCCCTCTCTCTCTATTCCAGTCTATCTATATTCTGTTAAGCCATTGGTTGAAAGCAGCTTCTTTATTAACAGATAGCAATAAAACATATTCATAGCATACAGAGGGGAATCCCACATCACAGTTCTTCATATTGTGATGACCTCCAACCATAAAATCATTTCATTGCTGCTTCATAATTGTAATTTTGCTACTGTTAAAAATTGTAGCATAATTATCAGATATGCAGCCCCCAAAAGTTGAGAACCACTGGTAGGATTCTAATCCAAACTACCTACTTCTATAATTTCAACTATGGCCATAATGTTTCCATTTAAATCACTGTTTATCCATACTCTGTTATGCAATGGTCTTTATCAGAGTGAAAATCTAATCATATAAATCCACTGCTGTTTAAACTCATTAGAAACTTACCATCAAATATAAACTAAAAGGGCAAATGTTTACTATTATACACAAAAATCTAGCCTTGCTCCAGGTCCCACTCACCAACTAGCCTTGTCTGAAAATCATCCTTCCCTTTTCCCTCTGTAACATAACTAAACTGAGATTTTTTTTCTAGAATGAGCAAGCTGCTACTAAAAACTAAGCTTCAACATGTACAACACCTTGAGTCTTGAACAATATCCATATCCCCTTTGTTTTATTCCTTTAAATTTTGTGTCAAGCTGTTATCCATTATCCTAATGTTACCATGAATCCTAGTGTGATCCAGATCTTACAAGTCATTGCCTTTCTTCACATCTTTATAGAATCACTCAAAGCCCATCCTTCCATTATCAAAACTTAGCATTAATTTTAAAAACTCTTTGATCAATGTCTTTTGTCCTTACTAAACTACAAGTAGCCCAGTAAAAGAAGGACTCAATTTAGATCTTATCCTGCCTTTGAATCCTAAGCTTCTGATTTATTTAACAAATATTTATATCCCAGAAAATAGACTAGATAACATGGATACACAGAGAAGTTTCTATCCTCCATCAGATTTTGGTCAAAGTGACAGACAATGCCAAGAATATGTTTTAGCATAAAGGAGATAATAGGTGTTAAAGAATGTTGTGATAAAATGTGGTTAGGTAGATACTTCAGATGAAAATAGCTTTTTAGAGAAGTGAAATTGAAGTTTTATACAAGATAAGTGAAAACCAAATCTAGGCCAATGAAAATCTAGAAGAATATTCTAGGCAACATGAAAAACTACTACAGAGGCCATAGAAAGGGAGCCAATACTAGGCACCCTAGGCACATTATGAAAGTTGATTATATACTTTCTGACCACTGTTATTATAAACAGGTATTTAACCAGATACCACTGAGATCCACTGTCTCAGTTTTTTCTTTGTTGTATTTGTGTATTATTAATGTTTATACCTGTGCACACCTATATGTGTGTGTATATAAGCCAGAGATCAACACTGAGTATCTTCCTCAATTCCTCAACCTCCTCTTTTTAGACTAATAATCACTGAGCTAAGGTTCATGGATTTGTTACTGATTATCCAGTGCCTCTCCCAGGTCACCTTTGTCTCTGACTCCCAGTTCTGGGACTATACAACCACACATTGGCACACTTGACTTTTTATATGGGTGCTAAGAATCCAAACTTGAGTCATATTTTCATAGGAAGCACTTTACCCACTGAGTCTTCTCTCCAGACTCCATATTACTTCATTAGGCAAGGAGAGTTGAAGGTGACCAAGGAGAAATGGCACACAATGGGGGAAATTTCTGCTATAGCTGCCATTGCCCAGTAGCTTCTCAGCACAGCTCTCTGAGGAAGTGAAATGTGATGCATTGATTTTTGTAATTTCTATTGGAAGACAGGAATGACTTGTCTTATTGACAAAAGTATTCCATAACTTGCACCCAGTAGGACCTTAGACATGCTGAAAGAAATGCTGTGTCTATTCCAGTTATTACTGTTTTTGTATGAACTATATCTGATACCAAAAAATTTCTTTGTATTAGGCAGAGTTAGTTAACACTTCTTCCTTGATTTACTATCGTTCTTCCAAAGGTAAACTGTGTAAACAACTTCATAATCTCCTGAGGATACTTTAAGCATAAAGTATAAACTGTGAGTCCAGAATCACCTCTTTTCCAGAATCAGCTCCTCTCTTCTTCCCAGGGCCTGAATGTGCTGACACATTCATGGCTATTCTCAGCTATTTTTCTCCTCTTCGAACTCCAGAGTAATGACAACATTTTACACACTGGGTGATAAATTGGATATGCTCTTCCCCAGGCAGAAAATAAGATCAAAGTAAAGAGCATTACTCAGACCTGCATCCTGTTTTAAAAGCAAATGTTTCTTCACAAGATGAACTCAAGTATTTAAGATTTGAAAAAAAATGTATGGTTTCAAAATCCTGTGAAGTTCTTGTGCAATTCCATAAATAAATGCTTCTACTAAATAGAATGCTGTCTCAGGTTTTAGATATTTTTTTCTAAATAGTGTATGTATGTGCTTGAGTGTGTGTGTGTGTGTGTGTGTGTGTGTGTGTGTGTGTTTGTGTGTCTGGGTGTATGACTCACTCTGTTAATCAATATTATATTGCTGTGAAGAAACACATCAACTACTAATTTTAAAAAGCTTGTAATGGGAACTTGCTTACAGTTTTGGAGAATTAGTCCATTATTGTCATGGCAGGGAACATGGCAGCATCAAGGCAAACATGGTGCTGAGGTAGTAACTGAGTTCTACAGACCCACAGGCTGCAGGAAAAGAGATACACCGGAACCTGCCTTGAGCTTCTGAACCCTCAAAGTCAACCCTCATTGAAACATTTCCTCCAACAATGTCACTTCTACCCATCCTTTTAAATAGTGCCACTACCTGTTAACTAAGAACTTAAACATACGAACCTATGGGGGTCGTTATTCAAACCACCACACAGGACTGCCTGCATGAGCATAAGTGGGGCTAATTAATGGAACATAGGCAATTTTTCAGTAGGTGCATCTGTGAAGAAAATGACATCCCTTCCCCCTGTCTATTAATTGCCCATAGATCATGGGGAAGGGATTGGTCCTCATGAGCTCTTCTACCCCCGTGAGAAAATGTTGGTGGACCCAATATACTGTAGCTAATCACGGCTGCAGCTTGTTGACATTTGCATTCATCTGTCATGTGCAGAAATCACTATTTTGCAAGAGTCCTCCTAACATTTGACTCTTACAGTTTTCTTACCTTCCCTACTGTGTTGTTGCTGAGCCTTGAGAAAGGGTGATGGTGATTCACATGTCCTGTTTGTGGCGAAATATCCTAAGGACCCTAGGTTTCCACACTTTAGTCAGTTCTGAGTCTCTGTCTTAAGCTATATACACTGGGAAAGGTAGTCTCTGTGATGAAAGATGAGAAACCACTAATCTGCAGTTATAAATATAAATATTTAGAAAGCAGTTTAATATTGTGTAAGTTTCACAAAATAGTTTCTCCTCTAGGGCCTTTGACCATTTTAACTATGCATTATTACTCAGATTTGTAGCACAAGGTATGAGTTCCTTCCTGTGAAATGAGTCTTGAATCTATCAAAAAGCAGTTGGTTACCCCCACGACATTCATGCCACTATTGCACAATGGGTGTATCTTGTTATGGCAGACCATTATCGTAGCTCCTTACCCTTGCATTTGGATAAAATTGTGAATAACTCTTTTTTTCTCAATAGTCAGAATAGTGTATTTGGAGCTACAAAAGCTGACCAGCAGGGAGGAAACTACCAGATCAGTATTAGCTAGTTTCCCCATACCCTTTGACCATTAAAACACAGTTTCAATGTCAAATCCTAGTGAATAATTAAGAGCAATCACAATTAAGTGTATCATTCTGGGGGTCTCTGGCAACCTCTTGATCAAAAACTCATAGAGAAATATTGCATGTCAGACACTGCGATTTTTACTTAATAACCTATAACTTCTGGAGAAGATTATTCTTCCCTGTGAAACACCCCTCTTCAAACTACATTATTATTATTATTATTATTATTATTATTATTATTATTCTATTTTATTATTTCAATATTAAAAAGCTAAACATCAGGAAAACAACCCAGTTCTAAAAAGGGTGTTGGAGCTTAATAGAGTGCTATCAAAAAACAAAACAAACAAAATAAAAACAAAATACAAATGACTGAGAAGTGTTTTTAAAATGTTCAACCTTCTTAGACATTATGGAAATAAAAATCAAAACAACTTTGAGATTTCAGTAAGAACAGGTGAGTTCAAGAAAATAAATGACAACAAATGCTACTCCTCTGCATATATTGGATTTTTGGGATCCAGTCTGTTTGGATGCTCACCTTCCTGGACCTGGAGGGAGGGGGGAGGAGCTTGGACTGCCCACAGGGCGGGAGACACTGACTGCTATTGGGGATGGAGAGGGAGGAGGGGAAGGAGTGGGGGGAGTGGGAGGGTGTTGGGAGGAGGGGCGGAAATGGAGACTTTTGTATTTTAATAAACTTTGAGGAAAAAAAAAGAATGTAGGGAGAAGGAACCCTTGTTCATTGTTGGCAGGATAGCACACTGATGCCACCACTATAGAAATTGGAGTCTCCTAAAACCTAGAACTAGTTCTATGCTGTGATCCAGTTGCACTGCTCATGGGCATAATCTCAAAGTACTCCATCTCTTGCTGCAGAGACACTTTCGCATCCATGCTCATTGCTGCTCAATCTGCAATAACTAGGAAATGGAACCAGCCTTGATGATCGTCAAGTGATGAATGTACAGTGAACATGTGGTGCATATACATAATGGAATTTTAATTTGGCTATAAAGAAAGTGAAATTATGAAATTAGAGGGTAAACTGAAAAATACATTGAGTGAAGTAATCCAGGCCAGGGAAAGCAAGCATTGTATACTCATGCTCATACATGGAGCCCAGCCTTGAATCAGTAGACATCAAGTATGTTTAGCTTACAGCATCTCTAGAAGGCAGGAAACTAGAAAGGAGCCATGGGGTGGTAGGTAAAGATCTTGAGCAAGAGGGAATAAAACACAGGTGGTGTGACAGGGGACAAAGAAATATTGAGGGAAGGTTTAAGTGAGAAGGCATGTGAGGGATAGGACAGAGAAGAGGCAGGAAGGAATAACTACACTAAGGATGCTTGAAAAAAGCATATGAAACAAATATTGTGGTATGTGCCTCTAATCTGTGCATTCAGCAGGCCGAGGCAGGTGGATTTTTGTGAATTATATGGTTACATACAGAGCTCTTGACATTAGATGGGAGAACTTGAAGGTGGTGCCATCACTAGGAATGAATACAACAAACTAAATCTTCAACTTAATGATCACAAGACAAACTTATGGAATGCTCACTCCTTGGGAGAACTTACCGGTTCTTGCTGCCCCTGCTCATGCAGGGAGGATACATGCTGATAGCAACAGTGCTCTCAGAAGAGCACTTCACTCCCCCTACATGGACAGTAATAAGAAAAGATGCCAGATATTGCCATTGCATTGCCATCTCAGAAGAGCATTCAGGTTCAAGAAGATAGCATAGAACTGATTGCATGAAGTACAAATTTACAACCTACAGTCTGCTGGCACCTCTTGGCCATCATTTTTCTGGAAACAGGACTTGGGAAACTGTTCTCTATGCCACTGGGGATCGTCTGGGGAGCATCCTCAGAGCATCCTCAGAGATGAGTTTTACAGGGAAAGTTGACAGCCAAGCAGGCTTTGCAGCACCAGGCTGAAGAGAATATTACAAAATTCTTCCTATGCATTTTCTCCATGGCACTATTTGTGGCTCTCACTATAACCCTCACCATATGGAAGAGAGAATAAAATTTAAAGAGGAAGGACTGTTCTTTTCATTCTCATTATGTTGCTACACAAATCACCAAATTTCTGAGATTCTCTCATTTTGCATATCAATAAATGAAAATAAATACAGCTATAGCTGCCCTACATGCCTGTTGGGTCCTTTTTAAAAACAAGCACTAGAAAATATGAAGTATAATTCCTAAAATGAAAAACTATGTCATTTTCAAGAGGTCTTGTTTACTCTGAATGTTTTTAGTAAATGATAGAAGAAATAAAAATGTAAGAATTTGGAGCTGGAAAGATGGCTCAGCTGCCAAGAAAACCTACTGCTCTTCCAGAGGACTCAAGTTCAATTCCCAGTATCCACATGTCAGTTCAAAATCATCTGTTAACTCCAGTTCCAAGAGACCAGAGCCCTCTTCTCGACTCTGTGTACCACTGTATGCATGTGGTACAAAGACATAAATGCATAAAAATAAAAATAAATGAATCCATAAGGATGGTGAGTTCAAGTCAAGGCTGGGTACGTAACAGATCATGTGTCTTAGGTATCTGCAGAGTGTTCAGGTTTATGAGTGTTGTGGTAGAAGACATAGATGGGAAATAGGACTTAGGGGCCAAAACATTTGTCTTTGTCCTTCCTAAATCTGTCATTTGATTGAATAAATTCAGCTTAGGTTCACAAGAAATATTGTCATTTTAAATCTGAACTTTAGAAGGAAATTCAGTTTGCTCTGGTGAAGAACAACTTCCATATATCTATTAAAATATTTAGAAGAAACTACTGTCATTCTTAACTCTACACTGCATGGTGAACTCGTCAAGGAACACTATCATCGGGATCTATTAAAGGAGATAATCTTACTCTCCTCTGCAAAATATGTTTAATTTTTTGGTTGGTTTTACTTTAATAGTCTCCCATTCCTCTGAATTACCACCTAAATTATATTTTAATGTAGATTGGAGGACCATAAAAGAAAAAACAGAATTAGGAAGTCATGTGGATTTTAATGCACGTACTAAGAAACAGAATTTTCTTCTACGACCACAGTCTAAGCATTCACTTATGAGTCTAAATTAAAAAACGGGCAACTCTAATAAAAAGTGAGCACAGAATTGCAGGTTTATGCACTTTGTTTTATGTTATCTTTTTTTGCCTGTGTGTGCGTGTGTGTGTGTGTGTGTGTGTGTGTGTGTGTGTGTGTGTGTATACCTGTGTGTCTGAGTGGGTGTGCACATGTCTGCATCAACATTAGAAGCCAGAGGTTGGTATCAGATATCTTCATCAGTCTCTCTCTATTTCGTGTACTGAGGCAGGATTTCTCACTTGAACCTAGGGCTTCCCAATTCCACTAATGCAACATATAGCCAAGCTACCCATGGATCTACCTTCTGTCTCTGTCTTCAGAGTGCAAGAATTATTAGTAGGCCAACAAATTGTCAGGTTTTATGTGAGTGTTGGGTATCCAAATGATGTGGGAGTCCCCTCTATGTGCTGTGATTACCATTAATGAATGAAAAAAACTGCTTTGGACCTATAGCAAGGCAGAACTTAGGTAGGCAGGGAAAGTTAGGCTGAATGCTGGGAGAAAGAAGGGCAGAGTCAGAAAGACACCATGGAGCCACCGCCAGAGTCAGACATGCTGAAACTTTGCCAGTAAGTCACTGTCATGTGGCAATACACAGATTAATGGAGATGAGTTAAATTAATATGTAAGAGTTAGCATATAAGAAGCCAGAGCTAATGAACCAAGCAGTGATTTAATTAATACAGTTTCTGTGTGGTTATTTTGGGTCTGAGCTGTCAAGCAGCCGGGAACCAATAAGCGGCCTCCTCCTGCAACATCCAAACTCTAGCCCTCATGCTTACTCAGCAAGCTCCTTATCCAAGCACACATCTCTCTGGCCCCTCTGTGCCATCTGAAAACTAAAGAAGGAAACACATCTTGTGTAGTGGGGGGAAAGAGAAACCGAGAGATAGAGAGGGAGGTTTGCTTCACATAAAAAGAAGAAAGGACCCACTTAACACAAAAGAATAAATTCCTCTCCACTATTTTCTTGCTCCGTTCATTGAAGTAAAGAACAAGGACGTGAAAAGGACGCAGTCTCAGAGGCTGGAAGTAATCCACACAGAATGAGTAAGATGGACAATCAACTAGAAAACATTCCAGAAGCAAGTGAGAGACAGTCCATTGACTAGGTACGCACTGTAAAATTAGATGCTGATGTTATAACGATGTTTGGAAGATGTTGCAGTGAGGTAGAAAACTAAACTAGGAGTTGAGTTTCAGGCCAGTGAAGAGACAACAGGAAGGAGAATTAGAGAAGAATGTTTCAGCAGTGTGCTTCAGCCGTATCCAATGAATGAGATAATCTGGCCTTATTTAATCTCAATTATAGAATCCAAAAAACGACAAAGAAAGGTGAACTTTATGATACTTTATGCCATGATAATAGTTATTCATAACAAAACACCCGTTCTTTTTTTTCTAATTCCAAACTCCTGTTGTATGAAGGTATGCCATTTGGTTTCCTAAGAGAATACAGTCACATAGGAAAACTCAGATATGAAGAGACAAAAATATCTTCCACTGTAGATCAGAGTACTGTTTTATATTTCTAAGGAATCACCTGACAATTTGACAAATATAAAAAATAATACCAGAGGAATAGAGTAGGGCATTATGGAGGTACCTATGACAGGGCATAGTGTGAGAGGAGGCCCCAGAGAAGGCAGAGGTTCCCAGGACATGTGTTCCTCACTGCTCCTTCCTCCAGTTGTGCAGAAGTATGAGCTACCCGCCTACCTTTACATACACACACACACACCATACACCACAATTTACACACACATATACACACCATAAAACACATGTCATAGCACACACACCATAATATGCACATGGTAACATACAGAGAGAGGTACAGAGACAGAGACAGAACCACTGAAATTTGAGAACACTTGATCCTCAGCAAGCATCCTCTCAAATTTCAGTCCATGCAGTTTAGCAAATGACATCACAGGACCCCAGTTAAATCTGTAGTTCAGACAAGCAGCAAGAGATAAGCATGATCGCTCTATAATTTGGCAGACTTGTATATATTTAAAACTTATACTTTGCCTATCTGAAATACAATTGTGACTAGACTTTCTGCATTTTATATGGCACTCCTGAAGAAAAGTCTAGACACTCAGTTTCAAAAACCTTGCTAAAAAGTAAACCTCACTTCAAATTCTCTACTGGCAATCAGAATCCAATCATAAATTTTAATAATGAAATCATATGATGAGCTTCTGACAGGAAATAAATAATGTTGTGGCAAGCAGGTTTTTCAAACCTTTTCCTGCTTTGTGCAGAACATCTCCTCACTCTGTTGATGGATCAGCTGGCTTCATGATTTTATTCTGTGGAGAAACTTTCTGGTTTGCTGTGGTTTCATTTGTCTACTGCTGTTGGGACCTTTAGTGTCATAGCTTAAGAAAAGTTGCTAAGGCCGGTGTCAACCATTTCTCCAAAGTTTGCAGCTATAATATCTGGTTGATGTGCAAGATTTTAATCAACTTTGTGTTGAACTGTGAGTTTGCCATGCAGAAAGCATGGTAAAAACATAGACTGATAATTGCTTCTTTTTTTTTGCCTATGGGTATGCCACTTTAAAAAAAAACAAAAAACTTTTTATTAAAGAGACAATTCTTTCCCAATATGCATTGTTGGTTCCCTTGTCGAGGATTATCTGAAGCTGGGTGTGGTAGCATGTAGTGATATTTTGTTTGTATTTTAATAAATAAAGCTTGCCTGAAGTACAGAGAATAAAATAGCTGCACTGATCAGCCTTACAGACCAGGCAGTGGTAACACACACCTTCAATCCCCGTAGCCACACTAGTTTCCCATAGAAACCAGGCATGAGTGGTGCACACTTTTAATTCCAGCCCTAGAGAGAATTATAAGACAAGAGGAGAAAGCTTTCCCACACAGTCTTACTAAGATTCCTGAAGGCAGGATCACCATTTTGGACTGAGGTAGAGGAAAGAGCCAGTAGCTAGCTGTTTTTCTTTTTTGACCTTCAGGTTGAACCCCAGTTTCTGTCTCTGGGTTTTTATTAATAGTGCTACAGTAGCATGTGCTTCTAATTCTAGCACTTGAAATGCTGAGGCAGTAGAATTAGGAGTATGAGACATAGCCTAAATAACCATTTTCAAGCCTTCTTGGGCTACATAGCAAGATGCTGTCTCAAAAACAACTAAATAAAACAAAATTGTTAGTTCAGTAATATACAGATAACTTGGTTTCTAGACTCTCTAGTCTGTTCCATTGGTCTATGTATGTGTTTATGACAGTAGCATATTGGTTTGATAACAGTAGCTTTGTAATGTAATTGAAGTCAAGAAGAACGATAAACTCAGATTACTTTGGGTACCTGGGGTGTTCTTCAGTATCACATGACACCTTGAAGACTTACGAAGATAGTCCTTGACTGATCTTCAAAATATATAAACAATTCAAGAAATTAGACAGCAAAATTCTAAATAACTCAACTAAAAAATGGGGTACGGAATTAAACAGAAAATTTTCAACAGAAGAATTTCAAATGGCCAAAAGATACTTAAGGAAATGTTCAACTTTCTTAGCTATCAGAGAAATACAAATCAAAACAGCTCTGAGATACCATCTTATACCTCTCAGATGACTGAGATAAAAAAAAAACACCAATGATAGCTTATGCTGGAGAGGATGTGGAGTAAGGGGAATACTCGTCCATTGCTGGTGGGAATGCAAACGTGTACAACCACTTTGGAAATCAGTATGGCGGTTTCTCAGAAAACTGGGAATCAACATACCTCAGGATCCAGCAATACCACTCTTGGTATACCCAAAAGATGCTCAATCATACTACAAAAACATTTGTTCAAATATGTTTATAGCAGCATTATTTGTAATAGCCAGAACCTGGAAACAACCTAGATGCCCCTCAACTGAAGAATGGATAAAGAAAATGTGGCACATTCACACATTAGAGTACTACTCAGTGGGGAAAAAAATGGCATCTTGAATTTTGCATGCAAATTGATGGAATTAGAAAACACTATTCTGAGTAAGGTAACCCAGACCCAAAAAGATTAACATAGTATGTACTTACTCATAAATGGATAGTTATAAACAGAGGACAATGAGCCTATAGTTCACGATCCTAGAGAAGCTAAGTAATAAGGTGAACCCAAAGAAAAACATATATGGGCCCATCTGGGGATTAGAGACAGACAGGGTCACCTGACAGAATTGGGAGCATGGGAGTGAGGGGGTATAGAGAGGGGGAGAGGGTGAAGAGGAAATGAGAAGGGGAGGGTTGAGGAGAACTTCAGGGAATGGGAAGGTCGAGATGGAGGGGGACAGATATGAGAGCAAGGAGAGAGATATCTTGATTTGGGGAGCCACTGTAGGGTTGACAAGAAGCTTGACTCTAGAGAAATTTCCAGGAATCCACAAGGATTGCCCTAGCTAAGACCCTAGGCAATAGTGGAGAAGGTGCCCAAACTGGCATTGCCCTGTATTCATGTTGATGATTATCTTAAATATCACAATAGAACCTTCATCCAGCAACAGATGGAAACAGAGGCAGAGTCCCACATCAGAGCACTGGACTGAGCTTCCAAGGTCCAGTTGAAGAGTAGAAGGAATGAGATCAAGACCATGAGGGGTTCATCCACTGAAGCAGTTTACCTGAGCTAATGGGAGCTCACCAATTCCAGCAGGAATGGGAAGGAACAAGTATAGGATCAAGACAGTCCCTCTGAATGTGGTTGACAGGTGTATGGCTGGGGCACACTGAGGGGCCACTGACAGTGACACTGGGATTTGTTTCTGCTGCCTGTACTGGCTTTTTGGGATCCTATTCTCTCTGGATGTATACCTTGCTCAGCCTAGATGTAGTGGGGAGGGCATTGTACCTTCCACAGGGAAATGTGCCTTGCTCTCTCTTAGTGTTGGAGGGGGTAGGATAGGAGGGTATGTAGAGGGAATGGAAGGAGGGAAGGGAGTGGGAATTTGGATTGATATTTTTTTAAAAAAATCTAATAAAAAAGTTATACTATCTAGCAATATATTTTTTGGAAAAAAGAAAAAGGAAAAAATTATACTGCTAACTTGAATCTCACTGTTCATACTTGGTGTAGGACTTCAGTCAGAAGGCTACAACTAAGAAGGTAGCATTCTGTGTTCTTTACACACAATAGCTCTCAACTGGGCATCCCATACACAATAGAATTCTATGAGAATACAATATAGAGGCCCTCAGTCTGATCCTCTGCACTTAACCCAGATCTAGCCTAAGTGCCTAGGAATGTAGTCGGGTTGAAAAATGACAAGCCTGTCAGCCTCAGGAGAGAACAATTCACATCCCCTTTTATTTGCACCCCTATATAAACATCTTGAGTGGAAGGATTCCTTATACAAGAGAGAAACAAATTTGGGTGTGGCATCAAAAATGGTATGAGTATATCAAATTATTAAATTCAGACAGATATCCCCATGATCACTCCAGCGTTGATCAAATTTAATCAGCTGTAGTGTGGAACCACCGGCAGGCCTGCATTTTGTCCTGCCCAGCTCCCCCATGGCTAGCTTAGCCCTGGAAATAACAACACACAAATTATATTCATTTAAACACTGTCTGGCCCATTATCTCTAGAGAGTTAGTTACTGGCTAACTCTCACATCTTGATTAACCCATTTCTAATAATCTGTGTAGCATCATGAGGTGTGGCTTACTGGGAAAGATTCAGCACGTCTGATCTGGTGGCTGGCTCCATGGCATCTGCCTCATTGCCCTCTTCCCAGCATTTTGTTCTATTTACTCCACCTACCTAATTTTCTGTCCTATCAAAGGGCCAAGGCAGTCTCTTTATTAACCAATGAAAATGACAGATAAACAGAAGGCCCACCTACATCATTTCCCCTTTTTCTATTTAAACAAAAAAGAAAGGTTTTCACTTTAACATAGTAAAATTACATACAACAAAACAGTTATCGAGTAAGAATTACAGTTAAAATATTTATATCTATTTTATCTTTATCATAATAATGGAAAACTATAACTATAACTAACCATTCTTCAACTCCATCAAAGACTCCAGAAGGATGTAATATTACCTAAGTAAACAAGAAGTAAGCAACTTCCAAAACTCTAGAAATGACAGAGACATCTTGCTACCTGGACAGTCACCCAAAGTTCCTTTGTAACGTTGGGGCATCCATCTTCGGCCTACAGGCCCATAATATCCAGAGACATTTCCATGAAGCAGGAAATTTCAAAGACAGTTCAGTCATTTTCTTCTGTATCATGCAGAATATCTCACAGATTCTTTCATAAATCAGGAACCCCAAAAGATCATCTCACCTTTAAGCAAGTTCAGCAGTCCTCTCTCTGCAGGTTCTTTGTGTCCAATTTATGCAACAGTCCAGGCAAGAGCAGTTTTTTGACCAAATGGCTAACAAAGTGTATAAGTAGCCTCTTCAATGCCCATCTTCCTCTTGAAGTGGCTTGGTGCTGTCAGGAGCAGACGTGTCTCGTTGACATGAAAAGCCCTAAGTTATTAAAATATTAAATGCTATATTCTGTAGTCTTTGAAAGATATGAAGAATGCCTATTTAACTAAAATATATCTCTACATATCTAGAAAATCTAACTAACACAACTACAAGCTTGACTATCATTGACAATTATCCATTAACAACCTATATTTTCTAATTATACATTACATTTTTAAATAACTACACAATCACAATACCTTAATCAAGATCAGAAATACATATACATGTCCTTAAAATCCATATCAATGCAAATCATTCATATCTATATCATATCCCCCTTTAGATGTAAAAGAACATTTATAAACAATATCTGGGAATATGGACGTAGTTATTTCTCTCCAAACTTCTTCCTGCTGAATGGGGGTGCTGTTATTCAGGTCTTTCATGACATCAATCAGCCTCATTTTTATGTCAATGTCATAAATTTCAAATGAAACATATTGGTTTTCTTCTGTCCAATTTTTGCAACATAGAGGATGCTATGGTTGAGGTAGAAATTATTTTATACTTGACAAAGGTAGTATTAAATTAAATGCTCTGAATTGAAAAATCATCCTTTCTGGGAAAGATGTTTCAGGAAATGAAAATTCAAGAAAAACTTAGGTTGATATGTAATGGTGGTCACATAGAAGGTGATCACTAAATCTTAAACTGTTCTAATTGCCCTGAAAATGTTAGCTTCTCTGAAGGGATTCATCCAAAGTCTTATGTTTCCTGCTGTTGTATTTATTCCTTCAACAGAATCAGATTCTACTTGGAAAGACCACAGACAAAGCTAGGTAAACACATTCATAATTCAGAGAACTAATTTCCTGTCATCTTTTAAAAGAAATCCTTCCTTCTAATGTCTTGAAGGCAACTTTTCTTCTAGAGTAGGGATAATTATAATGAGCCAGATTCATGAGTTCTGTGACACCATAATCAATAGTTCCTCCTAAAGGTATTTTATTTCATTTATCTGCTCGATGAAACTTTTATTGACAATATTAAAGATAAAATTCTCTTCTGTATTTTTAGACTGTAGATATTATATCAGGTCTTTAGAGAACACAGTGAAAAGAGCTAAAGGGCACGATGTTACTCATGGCATAATAATTAAGAGATGATAAATGATAAACTAAAGGAAGGATGATAGGAAGGAAAGCGAGCAGGTGGATAGATGAATGTAGTCATGGTATTCATTACCCTTTACCAGTTCAACATTTTCCATTTTAAAAAGTTATCAGTCAGGGCCTAAGGAGATGATGACTCAGTGGCCAAGCACATCAGTTGTATAAGCAGCAGTGTCTTGAGTTCAAATTTCTAGCAAGAACTTTTTCAAAAAGTACATAGCTATACATCTGTGTAGCCTTGGCTCTGAGGAGCACAAACAGAGAGATCCTGGAAGCTGGCTGACTAGGTAGCCTAACCAAAATGATTAGTTTTAGGTTTAGTGAGATACCCTGTCTCAAGAGAATCAGATGGGGTCTCATAGATGAAGACATCTCTTCTACTCCTCTGGTTTCCATAGGCCCATGCACTGATGCATACATCCTCTCACACACACACACACACACACACATTCAACTCTCTCTCTCTCACTCTCTCTCTCTCTCTCTCTCTCTCTCTCTCTCTCTCTCACACACACACACACACACACACACACACACACACACACACACATGCAAAGTTATCAGCCACATTAAGTGTTTAAGTTATACTCCTTTATTTGTATATTAAGCACATTTCTATATAATTAGGTAATAACTATACAATCAAGTGCCATATGCTAACACATCCAACAGTGATGGACTCCCCAAATGACAGTGATCCCTTAGACTCTAAGGCTTAAAGGATATAGTATAGCATAGGCATGCATTACATTATGCAATCTAAGTTGTCCTAATACTCATGATGATTACACAAGCGTGAAATCTCCTAATGATTTTTTTCCCAAAGTACATTTCATACTTATGTAGTGTGCAATTTTACCTAGATTCCAGTATTTTGACAATTTGTAAGGTATATATGCCTGAATTTATGCAGCTTTTAGTCTAACATAAATATAAAATTAAATAAATAATCATTTTGTTGGGAGATGATCCTCTCTGGCTATCTCACATAACATTTGTAGAAAAGAAAAACATCCTGCCTACTCACTTTCAGGGTCAGCTCTCCTGTGTTGCCTAGGGTGAGGAGTAGGGACCACTCTATCTAGTGCGGCAGCTGGAGAACCATGTCAGACATAGATGAATGATACCCTGGATGCATCCAAGATGCAAAGCCATCCTTGGTTTTCTAGTTTGTCCTTGCAAAAAACATCTAGTCTTTAGGGGACCTGACCCAGCACCTCACCAACTGCAGCAGTAGGGAGAATGGACCCTGCAGCTTGCCTGGGCAGCAGCACAGCAGAGCTGACCCTATTGACTGGGGGGGGAGAGATAAACCTCCCCAGAATGGGATATCTGGCCCTGTCTTTCATCTGCCAAATGGTGGTGTGGGCAGTGGAGACATGCCTTCCCCTCAACATCTGTGGCGGGGTGTGGTGGCAGGGAGGACTGGCCCTGAAGTCATAAGAGCGGGAGAGTTGTCCCTGCCTCTCACCAGCTGCACCACTAGATAGGGTGGTCCCTACACCTCACCTAGGCAACACAGGAGAGCTGACCCTGAAGGTGAGAGCCCAGCCTGAGGATATGAAAGCAGGAAAACTGGCCCAGATCCTTGCTCATTTGCTGCAAGGAGTGAACTAGCAAGAACATTGCTGGAGAGCTCACCCCGTTGATGAGGATGGGAGAGCTGGCAGATTGACCAACCCTACAACATCCAAGATCCAGAAACAGTGTTACGTGTCACCCGCAGCCTCAATATCCATCCCATCTGTGATCTGGTGGAGCACAAGAAAGGACCAGTCCTGCAATATCTTCACAACATAGGGCAACAGTAGAATAACCAAGAAGAGTCCCAATTAGAACCCAGCAGAAACCAGAGGCTTCAAACCAGACCGATGGCTCTTTGCAATGGACACTTGCACGTAAAGATATATGGACAAAGGAGTTTACTTCATGACTCACTATGTCACACAGCTAGCTTCCATGACAAATTTTTCCTTTTTGTTTCTTTTTTCTTTTTCTTTTTCCTCTTCCTTTTAAATTTTATCTTATTTTGAGGGGAGGTTTCAAGGGCAGAGGAGGGGCTACAAAGAGACAGGAATTAATGGAACCTAGATACATGATGTGAAAGACACAAAGAATAAAAATAAAAGAAAGATTTTTTTTAAATACCTAGTCTGTATATTTCACAGCTTAGCAACATAGTGGGCCGCATAGCTGGTCATGTTGTATAACCCCTGGCTGATGACATTGGCTGAGAACTGCAGTGGGATGCTGCCTCCCAGCATTAGGGGAGAGTGTGCCCCCACGTTTCACTAGACAGGGGAAAACATCAAAACTCAATTCTCCAAGTTCTAATATAGTTAATTATTTGATGTGTGTGAGTGTTTTTCCTGCAAGCATATCTGTGCACCACCTGTGTGCCTGGCTTCCGTGGAAGCCAAAAGAGGGCATCAGGTCTCCTGGAATGGATGCTGGGGATTGATTCTGGGTCCTCTGGTGATCTTAACTGCTACTGAGCCGTCTCCCCCAGACCCTGTTGACTCATTCTTAGTAATTTCTTCATTAGTTCATTTCTCCCTCTCGCCTTCTACTGCAAGCATTGAGGAGATCATTGCCTCTGCTAAACATCCAGTTTCATTGCTCACAAGCTCTGCCTGGCACACTAGAATGAACTCAGCAAAGGTCTTTACCTTCTTAAATCAAGGACCACTCTTCTCAGGCTCCCAATGTCCAGCTCTTCTTTCCGTGTGTAGTCCTCACTAGTGGCTTTCTGTGTCCATACTCTATCAGCTTCTGCCAGTGGTTGCTTAGGTCTTCCCTGAAAGGGAGGAGGCTTCCTCTCCAGCTCTTCTTTTTTGCTGCCTGAGCCCTCACTAGCATCAACAGTACAGTTCTATTCAACCAATAGTTTGATATTACAATCTCCACCTTTTCTAGGACGTGCATAAAAAAAAACTCCTCTATTTTCTACTCGACACCCAGTTCTAAAACCATGTCCATGGTTTTTCATGTGGGTGGCAGAAGCATCTCATTTCTTGGTACTTAAATCTGACATAGTCGTATTGCAGTACCATAAAGAAAAGTATAAACTTGAAGCCTAAAAGGACAGGTGTTTGTTTTCTCACAGAACTGTGTGATAGAATCTCCTCAAAAAAAAATTAAGATGTTTGCCAATTAGATGATGGTGAGAACTTCCTTCTTGTCTTATAGAAGGATACCTTCTTCCTGTATATTCACATAGTGAGTCATAAATCTCTCTTTTTTATATATGGGAACACAAGTAGTATTGAGATGGGACCAACTGGCATGACCTCAATTAACTTTAAGTGCCTCCATACAGGCTAAATCTCCAAATACTGGTACGTAAGTGCTTGCATTTTCCACATAGAGATATTTGGGAAAAGCATAAACATCTAGTCCACAACAAATACTTGTGTTATCTATTTTTGAAAATTGCAAACTCTGTAGAATTCCAATAAAGGCACTGTAAAATAACTTTCTATGGGTATCAAATATTAAATGAGTTATAGGAATAACACTTCTCCATTCCTGCCTTTGTCAATAGGAGAAACTGCAGAAACAATGGCTTAGACTTCACCTAGTATGTCATATCCTCTCAGTTGCGATCACAGGAGCATCGTGTGAGGCTCAGCCACAGTATCATCATTTGTTGGTAATCTTGTCTATGATTGTGGTCATGTATTTATCACATACCTATCATGGCTGTAGAAGTTCTAAATAGAAAATAGATAATTATATGATTACCTTAATCTATTCATCTACTGTAATTGTTATATCAGCAAGAAAGACAAAAACAAATTACTGTTTAACAATTGCGACAAGGTAGATGAGTTACATGTTCTTAATGTAACAATGCTTGACTATTAAAATATGATCTATAAACATTTGTTACATGATACAGATGTTTATGATGGGTTTATATGAAAGAGTGAATTTCAAATTTTAAAATAATAACAACTTTAAGTAGGTTAGTAAGAGAGGCTATAGAGGAAGCTAGTACTTCTACATTTAAGTGTAATGCAAGTCAAAACAGCTCACTCTTTCCCTTCTATCCTTCCCTATAAGGAGTTTGAGGGTTTGTTGTCTCTTAGGTTGTTATTCATGTTATAATAGCAATTGTCCTGATCCATTTTGCATTGTTTATGCCTATTTTTAAGTAGAAAACAGAGACAGAGACTCTGTTAGCCTGGTAAGGAATTGAATTTATGCTGTACAAAGCACCAACTTCTAAACAAAGATTTGTTTGCTCATAAGTATTTAATGCTGAACAAACAGCAATTCCTCTAAAGAAGCACAAGACCCAATATACAGATAGCATTTTTCATAGGAGTGAAAACAATGGAGCTAATAAATTTCATAAAAAAAAAGAAAAGTAAACAGATAGGGCAATCAAGATCCATCGGAGGCAAACTCTGAAAGAAAGACACATAACTTAGAAGAAAAATCAAAGACCTGTTCTGGATCTTTCTCTAAACATCCTGAACATATGGTGGTTAAGTTTTTTTAATCATGAACCTTCTCAGCCTAAGCACTTAGCTTTCACAACCATATAACTTCAAGACGTCCTTTGAACTAATACTCATTAGTGTGGTGTGTTTGGGTGTGTGTTTTCATAAAAAGGGAGTCATAAATACACACATGTATATGCTTGTGTGTGTGTGTGTGTGTGTGTATGTTGAAGTTACCCAAAATGGTAAAATTATACATAGCTTTTAATATTTTTGCTCATCTATATTTTATACATTTTCTACCACAAACATATAATGGTTCAAATAAGACTATTTAAATGGTTACCATGGTTTATAGTTAAGAAAAAATTCTGCTGGGGAGGGAAATCCAACCAGGAAATTCTATACATTTTCCCCCAGCATGACATGCCATAGAACAAGTTTTGCACTTTAGGAAATTACAAAGCTGGAAGAGGTCTTAGAGGTAAGACAGTTGCTAACCCTCATCTGTTAGATGACAGAATTTGGGCCTGTAGATACTAGGAATTGTTCCAGCAAAAACCACAGCAGCAGAGCAAGAAAACCACATTTGTTGATGCTTAATCCAGTGCTCTTATAGCACTGAAAAAAAAAAAAAAAAACACAGAAGCGTCAGGGTACTTTAAGCTTTTCCACAGTGTCTCCAATCAATTCCATTCTAAACTAAAAATTAGATGTACATAAGGACTTGGGGTCAACAACAAAATAAAGTTGGGAAAGCATAGAAGCATACAGAGAGTCAATATAGCATCTTTTGCCGTAGGAATTCCTACCGCCATTAGCCTTTAAGTTTCCTGCCCACTTGGGCATGGCCTCTTATACTATGTATGCAGAGGGCCTCTTTTCCAGCTGCAGGATTCAGTTGCTGTTCCCCATTCCAGCAGAGGAGAGTCTACCCCTAGATAAATAACCCTCTATTATACTCAAGTCTGAACTAGTGTGGAATTTCTTTTAAGTGTCCTTCATCTGGTACCCCATGTGGATTCAAACTCCACACCTACCAGGTGGATCGGCTTAAAGGCTTAAATGGTCCACAGCCCAGAAAGTCTCCCACCTCCACCTGCTTAACTTGCTTTTATCTACTAAGCAGATTTTTGTAAAACCCCTGCCACAGTGGAGCTAACTACATGGAGCGACTTGAAAATTACCCAAGCGCGAGCACACCCTCCCCAGCCCCCACTGCTGCAGCATTTCCTGGCAACTTTCACAACTTCCAGTTTATACTCCCGACTCCTGAGTCCTGGACTTCTTGTTTTGTGTTTGGAATTGGTTTAATTGCTTTTAATTTGTCAAATAAAGCATATTTCTCAGTATTTAACCAGCATCAAGCTGGGGAAAGCCTAAGGAGCTCAAGACTGTTTGTGGCACCAGGTTGCACCACTAGTTGCGACTCAGCAGCCACGACGCCTGCTGGACAATAAAGGTTATTACACATAAGGCAACGTACCAGGTTCCATAACAGGTAATTAATAAATCAATAAACCTGAAAGTTATATAATTGCAGACAACATTACCATTGAAACTTTTAGTAACTTTTTTGCAAATACTATGGATTATATTCTGCAGGCTTATATGATTATGGTGATACATTCATTTATTGGATATTGGGACTCAGTTTTTTCTTCATATTATATCCTTAAGAAAATGGTTTAATAACAGAGCCAAGAGTGAGGCACTTTTACAAATGATACAGTCTTTACAGACTAATAATAAACAGCAATTATCTCAAAAGCAATAAACTTAACCTTATAAAGAGAACTTCTTGGGGTCTTCCTTGAAGTGTACATGATGCTCCAATAACTGGAGCCCATACATTTTATACTAATGCAGATAAATCAGGAAAGGCAGGTAACAAATCAGAAGAATTAGTAAGGAGGAAAAAAGCACTTATCATTTTGGACAAAAGGCAGAATTATATGCTATTCTCATGGTGCTAAGAAGATTTTTCAAAACTTCTTAATATAGTTACTGATTCACAATATGCAGAAAGAGTTGTTTTGCATATTGAAACTGCTTTATTTAAACCAGATTATATAGAATTGACTTCATTATTCATACAGGTTCAAGATATAATCAGGAAAAGGCTCTGTCCCATAGACATAACACACATCAATCCCATATGGATCTGTCAGGTCCTCTAGCACAAGGTAATGTAGAAATTGATTGATTTCTGGTTGGAAATGTGTTGAAGGCCTCAGAATTCCATAAGAAACATCATGTTAGTAGCAAAGGTTTAAAGAAAGAGTGTTCTATTACATGGCAACAAGCTAAGGAGATTATAAAGAGATGTCCTATTTGCTCTTTCTATAACCAAACACTGCTACCTGCAGGGACTAAATCAAAGGGTACTCAAAGCAATAAAATCTGGCAAATGGATGTGTCCCACTTTACAGAATTTGGAAAATTAAAATACGTACACCATACCATTGACCCTTATCAGGTTTTCAGTGGGCAACTGCTTTAAGCTCAGAAAAAGCTGATTCAGTAATCACAAACTTATTAGAAGTTATGACCATCATGGGTATACCTGCACAAATAAAGACAGATAATAGTCCAGCATATGTCTCTAAGAAAATGAAACAGGTTTTTGCTCATTATAATAAAGCATATTACAGGTATACCACACAATCTTACAGGTCAGGCAGTTGTAGAAAAATAAAATCAAACTATAATGGCTATGTTAAACAAACAGAAAGGGATAGAAAATACCCTCAGAAATAGATTGCATAATGCTTTATTAACCTTGAATTTTCTTAATGCTAATGAGAAAGGAACAATAGCAGCAAAGAGACATTGGATAATAGAAATAGAAAAATAGAAAAATTTTTCAATAGAAAAATCATCTGAATTAAATCAGCTGGTATATTTCAAGGATGTATTGACCTCACAATGGAAGCCAGGAGATATGCTACTTTGGGGAGGGTGTTTTGCTCTTGTTTCAACAGGAGAAGAAAAACCATGGGTATCATCAGAATTAATAAAGATTTGCTTTGAAAAAGAGAAATCTCTTGAGAAAGAGAAACAACAGCTCATCTACAATGGTGACAACCATACAAGTGGTAAGAAAACCATATATGGTTGGGCCAAGGTTCTGCTCTTGTCTATACAAAAAAAAAATTCATCTTCAAAAAGCCAAGAGACCCTGGATGTTTGGATGCTGACAGAAGAAAAAATAACTCTCCAATAAGGAACATCAAGAAAAAGGAATATGACTTGTAAGGACAGGTAATCAAAGCATATGCATTAGCATATATATTTGTTTATGAATATATACAGCAGCTGACTTTGGAGTTGGACAACAGCTCTGTCCTTCTCTAAATCCAAGCATGTTGTTAAAAGAAGAATTCAGAGTTTCTGTCTCATGTCAAGACCAGTCTGATATGGGACAAAAAAAAAGAATTTAGAAAAAATTTTACTTTCTTCATACCTATTTTTGTCTCTATCATATCTTTCATTGAATATATATGTCTGTGTATGTCTATATAAATAATGTTTAAGTTTTCCACAATGAACAATGAAATTTCCTACAGTAATTTTTGAAGTTTCCAGGAAGAAGATGGGACTCTCCAACAACTCCACCTGGTTGATATGACGTCATGATGCTGATAGCACTACAATGAGACTTGTTTTGAGTACCAGCTGCTCAAGATGGTATCGACTTGGTTTGTTGAAATGATGCACATTTTACAACTTTCTGGCCAGACCCCCAAATAGGAACCTAAGAAAAACCCTACTAGATACTCAGAGACTATTTGCAATTATACCAGACAGTAATCTTGGAACTTAATCATCATTTTACTTTCATAGGATCCCATAGAAAGCTGGAACTAGTTCTAGAGGATGATGTCCCCTCTCCAAACAAAGTTTGTCCTCAGGGTTAGGACATCATTTAGGGATTGATTAAAATTGGTATAGGGTTGGAGGTTGGGGGAAATTTTATAGGCTCAGGGATCTCTTTGAAAAAAAAAGAGAGGAAATTGGATGGGATAATAAATTAGTTTGAGCTTACTCACACTAATAGTAATAGTGAGTAATGGAGTGAATACTCGTAAGCTATTATTTTAGTCAATTTACATTAGTATAGATTCTTGTAAATTGATACAAACTTAAATTATATTGAGTATGTTCCTATTTTCATCTACAATATTTGTATATTTAGGCAAAGTTATTTTGTCATGTTGTATGCATGCATGCTTCTACCTCTGCTTAAGACATTTTGTATATTGATACAATTTTAGGATATATTTATCATATTTCAAAATACATTTTTACCTCTGATCAAGATATTTCTACATTGTTTACATTTTGAGATCATTGTCCTCATATGTTGCATAGTTATTTAAAGATTGTTTAATATTCTAATATAAAGACTTAGTCTTTAAGTTAAATAGGTATTAAGTTTCATAGGTCAATAGTCATCCATGTTTGTTATAGTTATAGTTAGACTAATCAGGTTCTTTAGATACATAGAGATTGCATTCTGTATAAACAGGTAATCTTCAACCACTTCAAAGAGCTGTAGAATATGGCACTTAAATATCTTAGGGTTCTGTTGAAGTGAGACATGATTGTTCCTGGCAACACCAATCTATTCCCAAGAAATTGTTGAACACCAAAGAAACTCCACTTGGAGCTTGTTTTCTTCTTGGAAAAACTGGCCTTTGGGCAAGGAACTGCCCATGAATCAACCAAAATTCACGATGTCTGGACAGGACAATCAGAATACAAGAAAAAAGACTGTCTAATCTTGTCAAGACAGGGTAAGACTGTTTTAAAAAACTTTCTGTCTCTGAAAATGGTCTATCAGTTACTCTAGACCTTAGCCAAAGTTGGTTGCTCCAGTGTTGCAAATGAGACTTTGGGTGATTGCCCCGGTAGCCAGTTTTCTCTGTCATTTGTTGCACATTTTGGAAGTTGCTTGATTGTTTTTCCTGCTTACTCAAGTAATATTATTTCCCTTCTCGGATCTTTGTTGGGGTTGAAGACGAGATAGTTGCAGTTACTTTCCTCTCATGACTTGGACAAGTTATTTATATATAATACTTAAACTCATTAGTATAGGATAATTTTTGAAACATTTATCATGTTTCTTGCTTGATATTGTTTATGCTGGTTGTAATTCTAATGTTTATACCTGATAATTGTTCTTATTGCATATAACTTTGTATTAGGCTTAGAACTTTCTTATTTAAACAAAAGGGGGAGAAGCTGTAGGAATTCCTATCGCCAGTAGCCTTTAAGTTGCCCTCCCACTTGTGTGTGGCTTCTTATACTATATATGCCAATGTGAAACACGCATAGAGCCTCTTTTCCAGCTGTAGAATTTGGCTGTCATTCCTTGTTCCAGCAGAGAATTGTGATCTGTGAGTCTACCCCTAAATAAATAACCCTCTATTGTACTCAATTCTGAGCTAGTGTGGGATTTCTTTTAAGCGTCCTTCTTCAGTCTTTCTCTTAGATTAGTGGCCAATATCTGGGCTTAAGTTGCCTGGGTATATACTGCATGCCTCCCCTTAACCTGCATGCACAGCTCTGCACTGTGTTCTTGCTCTGTAGAATGAAACATATTCTGTGATTAGCACCTCTGTCCTCTCTCCCCCATCCCAAGTGCATGAGGAAACATTATAAAGACCTCAGGCATTTTCAGCATCATATTTCAGAATATGACTGCACCCAAATGCCAGCGGGTATTTTACTTTCTTCTTTCTTCAATGTAAGAGTACAGCTTTGACGAAAATTTCAAAATAACGCAGGAGGCCTCCACCTTGCCTCGGGTGGAATGTGCCTCTTATCTACATGGCTAGCAGGCCATGGACATGAGAACTGAGCTGTAGTCATGCTTTTGTGGAAGATAACCACTAAGCCTGGCGAGACTCCAAACCCATAAAACTACTTTCCTGTCTGCCATCTGTGTCTTTCAACTAGATATAGAAACTGAAAGTAGAAACCAGTACCTCGGGGCAAACCGATGCCAAAAGAGTTTTAGTAGAGACAGGTGAGAGGTGAAAAGGAAAACGCTGAAAGCAGAGGGCAATTAAGAGAGCTTTGGGACCCTCTTCCCTTCCCACATGTGGGCTTCCTCTGACCGCTTCCCTTGGTCTGCAGATGGTGCCCGAAATGTTGGATGCTACTGATCTCTGAGAGGCAAAAGTCGAAGTAAAACCCACAAACCTCACACCTGCAGGGTCAGCTTCCTTAAGGACTTTGACCTTCATTCGTTTCGAGCAGAGTCACTGTGAACAAGGGCACCCTGAACTGGGGGTGACGGTCTTCTTAACCATCCAAATTCATTTCTCTCTCTTTTGGTCTGTGACACTATCTGTCAGTCACAGCATCTTAGTCCATCACGAAGTCTTGGTAAAACCAAGGAAGTTTATTCATTTACTTTCTGAAGGACAGTTAACCTATTTGCTCTTTAAAAGTCAATTTGCTGCAAAATAATTGCTCTAATCTTCTCAGTCAAATTCTGCCACTTCTATTTCCCCAAGTGTTACCCTTCCTCCAATTAAATCATGGAAATGACACAGTGTTAAGTCCACCAAGTGGGCTCATCAAACATAAAGTGTCATTTCCTTTTTCCTTCGTGGGAAGAACATTCTGGAAAGTTGTAACAGAAGAATTTTAAACCAAATCTATGGTGGATGGAGGAAAGACTTAGATTAGAGGTAAAGCTCTGAGGAATTACTGAAAAGAAAAAGAAAAAAAGACCATGGTCTTATCCATAGCACCCACCTTTGCTTCTTTAATTTTTAAAAACCTAGATGCAGGGCCTGGAGAGATGATTCAGTGGTTAGGAGCACTGGCTTCTCTTCCAGAAGAATCGAGTTCCATTCCACTCCCCATATCCACGTGGCAGCTCACAACCATCTGTAACTCCAGTTCCATTCAATGACCTCTTCAGGTAGTGTACAGGCAACACACACACATATACACAACCTTTAGGTTTAAAAGAACATAGACACATGGAGATTAATTTGTTCAATTTACGCAACTAAACTATAATGATTCCTAATGATATGTGATACATTACACACAATTTAGAGTAAACGGAAGCAGTTAGTGGTTAGTAATCTTGCAATTCAGAGTGTGTGCTCTGAAGTCAAGAACACTTGGTTTGAGCAAGACTCTGATGGAAAATCCTGGTTACAGTTTCACTCATTGGAAGCAGCAGCTCTTGGCAGAGAAGAAATTGTCCTGAATCACAAGGCAAACTTCGATCTGGGGTAGAAAGGACTGTGCTAATTGCAAACATCTTTGAGTCCCTACTGTTAGGACTCGGGAATTATGCTGGTCCCTGTCGCCTGGCAATACCCTAGCCAGCCCAGGGTCCTATGGCTCCTACATCTCTCTATATATAGTCTGTTCGCACGTGCAAAAGGTTCCTTTAAGAGACAAGCTCCACCCATTTCTCTCTCTCTCTCTCTCTCTCTCTCTCTCTCTCTCTCTCTCTTGTTCGCTCACTCTCGCTCTCTCTCTCTCACACACACACAGACACACACACACAGAGACACAGACACACACACACACATATATGTATGTGTATATATATATGTATATATATATATATATATATATATATATATATATATATCTTCCCTCTCTTTTCTTCTCTCAATAAACTCCTCATTTAAGCGCAGTCTGCATGGCATATTAGTCTGTTCCTCCCTTGCAGCATGGGCTGCCAAGTTCCCTCTCATACAGAATCATTACAGTTACTGTGTGCTGGGACTCAGACTCTGCTGGTATGCTGCAGAAATGTGTCCAACCACACACATACACACACACACACACACACACACACACACTGTTTTATTTTCAAAATCCTCGCAACTTTATGAAGGTCGAGAAATAATAAACTACAACACCGTGAAAAATGATGAAGGAAGAAAGAAAGTGGTCACCAAGGAGATTTTCAAGAAACTTTTGTCCTTCACCCACAGCCACTGATAATCTCTGTCTCCCAAATCAATGTCACAATGACAGATCTTCACAGAGGTCATGCTGGCAAGGTACAAATGGGAGGAAACCCATGAAGGCTCCCTACAGAAGGGGTGCTAAGAAGAACTAATGGACCTTGCGATCTAAGCAGAAAGGAGGAAATGTTTGCACATATTTAGAAGCTAACAAGAAATTGAAAGGGAAGAAGGAAATGGCAGGAAAAAAAATAGCCACAACTGTTTCACCAATTTAGTTAGAGCTCTCGTGGGATAAAGTTTAACTATCAAAACGACCAGAATAAAAAACTGTAGCAACATACTGATTTTCCCAGCATTTGTTATGCACAAGATCCTAGGCTTTGGGCTCAGTCTCTAAGGCAAATCAAGAACAGATTTGCACTGAAAGGACAAAGTTCAGTTAGTATGTTGGCTTGACAACTGAAGAAGTCAGAGAAATGCAATATCCAATATCATAAATATATTTGTACATTTGTTATATTTTGATAAATATGTAGTCATTTATGGGTATATATTTGTATTGATATATAATTACGAGTTTATAATGTATAATAATAATCTGTAATAGAAATTTAAAAAAATAAAGAAATGCAACATCCAGTCTTGTATTTCCAAGGTTCATGGAGTCCAACCATTCTCTGCTAATCTATTGGCTATAGATGAGTGCAGGGAAGGATCAATCATCATCTTCAGTCGTGTTCTCAATTTAAAAAGAAAGCATTTTTCTTCAAATGTGCAATGTACCCTTAATGAACTACTTAGTCAGCTACTAAGGACCTGGTTGCCATGTCACATGTTCCAGTGGATATTTCTTGCCAGGCTCCAATGACTTGTTCCAAACTGATAACCACACAGATGTCTCTAGTTAAAATCTATGGGTCACCAACCCGAGGACATGAATGTGGGAAGGGCTGAAAGGAGATAGGAGAGAATGGCAATTGAGAGTAAGCAGACTGCACCCTAGACCTATATGAGATCGCCAAAACACAAAGGCAACCCAGAAAACGCAAAGGGAGAGCTATAGAAAATGAGTGCTTCGGCCAGTGAAACTTAGTAGATTCTTTAGAAGGTAAGGGAAAGGACATGAAGTTGGAACGGGGAGATGTTGAAGATTATCTGGAAAAAAGGGAGGGAGAATAGGGGATGAATATGAACCTATTTCATTGTATATGTGTAGGAAATGCCCAAAATACATTTTTAATTGTTCTTTAAGGCTGGGAGAACAATGTAATCAGAAATTCAGAGGCCGAGGAGTGCAAAAGACAAAAGTTCCCGTCAACTGAGGCGAGGATATGAAACACTTTGTAGGGAAAGTGAAGGAAGCAATTTGAGAGTATATTAACCTACTCTAAAGAGATCTGAACCATAGTACTCTGTGGGACCCAGTGTTCACCCTCAAACGGTGAGGTGTTTGGGCCCCAGGGGATGTCAGATCATCGAAGCCTGGCTGTTAGACATGGACAACAGTTCATTGAGGGTGTACTACTCATGCTAAGGAAAATATTTTATCTATTACATTTACTATGGCCAAAAGGCAAGTCCCGTGTTAGAAAGGAGGAAGATGTTTCTGGCACAAGTGATGATACAATTAATTAAAATCATCTGTGGAAGAATGATCTTTCTGAAATATTGCATTTATTGTTGAATTATTCAGATATGTTATAGCTAATAGCTTTCAGAGCGCTGTATACCTTGCACAGGGTAAAAAAAATCAATGTGCTTAGAAAATGTAAATTCAATCCTTTTTGTTTAATATGTGCAGAGGAAAATGACTAGGCTCATTTGGGAAGTGCTTTATTTATGCAAATATGCATTGTACTCATGTAGTAAATAATTCACTTACTTTCCAAGGCAATCAGACTCAATCATCTCCCAAGCATCTTATTGTCATCTTTGAAAAGCTAAACGCAGTTCATGCTTTTGTACTTTCCATTCAAAATATAGCTGCCATACATTTAACTGTATTTTATATTACATGCACAGACACATGGGCAAGGGGTGAAAATAAGATTATTAAATCTGTGGAAGACAGAATCCTGGGTCCCTAAAAATGTCCACAACTTAACTCCCTAAACCAGAAGGATGTCATTGTCACAACTCCCAAGGTGGGAGATGATCCCTGTCATCAAAACAGGCCCAATGCAATTGCAGGGATCTCATAGAAAAGAACATTGTCAGGGGGACAGTGTGAGTGAAAGATAGCATGATGGAAACTGAAGTCAGAATTATGACGTGAAGAAATGTCCAAGAGCTAAGGAATGTCAAGGAGAGGGAGGCAGGCAGATCAGTTCAAGATCGTCCTTGGTACCCAGTCAGTTCAAGACAAGCCTAGACTCTGTGGGGCCTTTCTAAAAAAAAAAAAAAAAAAAAAAAAAACGTGTACCGTGTACATGTGTGTGTGTACACTCAGGCTATTTTATTTTAAAATTGTAGAATTGTTGCTCTAAAAACCAAGGTCCAAATTGTGATGAAATGTTTACTTATCCTTCCCCGGCCCCCTCGTCTCTGATTCCAAAAGGCTGTCCACCATCCTCCACTGACCCGCTGGACAAATGGTCACTCCAGTAAGGATACAGCATGAGCTCTCCTGGCAAGGGCATTCACACCCATACAAGTGTAAATTTCCCACAGCTGTTTGACTGCGGACATGTACGTTCTTGGAGTTTGATCTCCTCCGCACAGTATCGAACAGGAAGAAGCGTGAAAGGCTCTGCAAAACAGCATGTAATAGATGCTGTCGAGAGTCGGGGCTACTTTTCAATGCAGGGGGGACAAAATCTCCTTAAGATCCTGCATACTAGAATGATAGCACAGAAAACAGGAACTTGCAAGGCTGAATGGGAAAAGACTGGAGACTGCACCTTCACCATGAAGAAATGTTGAAAGGTTAATAGATGCCCAAGAGGTCAACTTAGATTAAAACACAAGCTCGATGACAGACATTCAATATAGAAGTCGATAGACCTAAGCTGATTGAAGTGACTACTGCATAGAGACTAGAGCCTGGCAAAAATCTTTTCTACACATGGAAAATTTTATTTATAGACACATGCATGGAATTATCCAGGTCTGCATCTATCATTTATTTATGATAACTCATAGATAGTGTCATTACTAAGCCAATCTGATAGGCAAAATTATCAAGGCTCAGAAAGGTAAATTATTCTGCAGTCGTGCACACAAAGGATGAATCTCGGGTCTGTCTGGTCCAGAATCCATTCTGCTGCACCCCACCCTCTCTAATGGGTAAGAGTCAGACTGAGATGCTGAAGACTGAAGGAGAAAGCTGTGGTCGTGTTCTAATTCCTTGCAAGCTCTTTTATTTACATTCTCCAGTCCTAACTTTGTATTTTAATTAAATAGTTGATTTGATGGATACGTACCAAGTAAATCTTATTTCTAAGGAACTTGGAGGAAATATAAAACAAGGTCAGCATATTTTAGTAATTCTGTTTTGAGCAACGTTGATGATATAAGAAAAAAATCAATAAAACTATGCATTAAAAAAGGAACATTGGGCTTAGAGTAAATCAGAGATTTTTTTTTACAAAAAAAAAACCTGACGAAATGGAATCTGCATTAGATTGCTACAAAATGATGTTCTGTAAAGTGATGGAGCATGTGATATGATCCTGTGCCGGGGCATTTTGCATGTGCATTTGCATTGATTGCATGTGCAATTAGAATATATTACTGTAACTTATAATTATATGCATGGATAATATACTACATTTCCTTGCTTTTATTTTTCAAAACCCCTGTGACAAATTCAATAGGAAATAATGCATATATATTGGAAGAGAGAACACACTGACTTAAACTGTGTCTTGCAATTGTGTTTTGTACCCCTAGACTTCCATTCTCACCATTTTACATATAGACTTTGTGCTACGAGAGTGTCATATGTCCAAAGAGAGGTAGTAACTTTGTGCTTGCAGCAACATCAAGAGGGAGACTCCATGGAGCTGAAAGGAGGTAGCCCTCAAGAAAGGCCACAACTATCTGGAGCTTTTGATATGATGGACACTGAGTGGCCAAAGCAGGGATCTCATTTAGAATTGCTTCGCAATGACACCCTGTAATATGATGTGGTATGTTTATGGTACAATCATACATATGATTTTGTATTTAATGGTATGTATGTGTTTCATAATTGCATATGTTGATATAGTGTGGAGCACATGCATGTATGTATGTCTGTGGAAATACAGTAGATAGAGTATGGAGAAGAGTCAGTTTTCAGCAAAGACCACCAGTGCCTAGCAGGTAACTCTCTGATGAGCAGGAGATGACTGGGCAGAAAGCAGGGCAGGATCACCAGCCAAACCACACAGCCATCTCCTACAGACCAGGCACCTAGATCTCAGTTCAGAAAAAGCCCTCCCTGTGCAAATTATAGCAGTCACTGGCTATTAGAGAAACGTTTAAAAATTAATAACAGCCAGTGGTGGCAAATATATACCCATGTAGCAAGATGAACTACAACAAATCACAAGTACACCTTGACTCAGGAATCATGCATTTGGGATGGTGCTGCGGGAGTAACTTCTGCTGCTTCAGCCAATAGTCGCTGAAGCACGAGCCCACAGTGCTGCGGGAGCGCCTTCCGCTCCGTCAGCCAATAGCCGCTGAAATACCAGCCCACTGGGCGTGGTATATTTCTCTTTAAAAGAAGAGCGGCAAGCCTCAGCTTGGCCTCTTGGTTCCAGCGCTTAATTCCGGCTCCTGCTCCCGGCTCCTGCTCCAGCGACTAGGCTTCCTTCCTGACGGTTTATGGTATATGTAAGTTTTACCTCCCAAAATAAATACCCCTTTAAAACATAACTGGTGTGGGATTGATTCGCCATTAGGATGTTAATCCTGTTAACTCAGAATCTCAAATCACGGAAGAGACAAGCTTCTGGGCGTGTCTGTGGGGAATTTCCTACCTCACATTTGTTGAGGTTGAGAGACCCACCCTAAATGAATTCTTCTGAGTCCTGGAATGAATAAAAGAGACAAGCTGCCTGTGCACCAGCCTCTGTCCCCCTCTGTCTGCCTCCTGAATGCAGACACAATGTGACCAGCTGCCTCACCACCCTGTCACCACACATCTTCCGCTGCCCTCATCTTGACTCTGTCGTCAAACGATGAACCAACAAAACCCCTTCCTTAGTCTACTTTTGTCGGGTGTTTTAACATAACCACAAGACAATCACTGACACAAACCGTGGAGGAGTTTGTCACAGAAAATGAAAGGCTGAGCATAGAAACACTTAAGTGAGCAGATTCTCCTTGAAGCTCTCTGTACAACGCAGCCTGTACCAACCAGTAAAGGACTGACTGATTTCCCATGATCCTAGTTTGAGAGTTATTTGGTCACATTAGTAACCCCCAAATATATGCAAAACATAGTATTGAGGTGAAATGTAAGAAATAATCTTACAAAACGAAATTTTTTTTTCAAAATATATTTTTGTTCCAGAAAGGTCAGAGTGTGCTTGTTGAGCTTTTCACAGAAGATTTGGATAATAGAAAATTCAACATGGGTTTTATCTGAGAGGTGATGACACCTTGGGCAAGGAGAAATTTTCACTTCCTATTTTATGTGTAATTATTCTTTTCCTAAACCGCATATGTTGTTTCTACACTTGGAAGAAAATACCAATAAGGACACCTCCATCCAGGAGAGGGGAGGTTTAATAAAGAGTCTATGGTACAAGCACAGTATTTCTGCCTCTGTCCTAATGCCATGGCCATATTTCCAGCCTATACAATCAACTAAAAATTCAAATTCCTGGCTGTCTAGATCTGTTTTCCCAAGATCCCTAGCCTGGAGTTTCCTGGGCAGCTCTCACATCTGCAGCCATCTGGGCAAAGCAGATATGTTCTAGAAAACAAGCAAGGAACATGCATTTCCAAGAGCCCAGTTAGTACTCTCAAAGATAGAGAGAAAGGGGAAGCCTTAACTGTCAAGGTCCTTATGGATGGTTTAATTTTCTTCTGGAATAAAAACAAAAGAAAGAGCTAAATGCAGTCCTACAACAAGATCACGGAAAGGCATTAAGAATGCATGCAGCGAGCTTCCCGCCAGCCATCCCAGCTTCCATCCAGAGGGCCTTCCGAGTGATCCTGCATCTGACGAAGGATGGCGATACAGTAGGAAACCCACATTGCAGCACGGGACTGAGCCCCCCGAGGTCCAAATGAGGAGCAGAAGGAGGAAGAACATGAAAAACGAAGTCAGTACTGCGAGGGATGCCATCACCCACTGATACAAGGGAACGGATCTGATGAGAGTTTACCAAGGCCAGTTGGACTGGGACTGAAAGAGGACGTGATCTAACCAGACTCTCCGAATTTGGCCGGATTCTCTGACTGTGGCTGACCCGAAGTCTTTCTGAAAAGCCATTGACTATGACACTGGGACCTGTTTCCTCTACATATAATGGATTTTGGGGATCCAGTCTGTTTGGACACTCACCTTCCTGGACCTGGAGGGAGGGGGAAGGAACTGGAACTTCCCACAGGGCAGGAAACCCTGACCGCCCTGGGGGACGAAGAGGGAGGAGGAGGGGGAGTAGGGGGAGTGGGAGGGTGTTGGGAGGGGGGGTGGAAATGGAAACTTTTATAATTTAATAAAATTTACTAAAAAAAAAAAAAGAAATTACAGTTGAAAACATGAATTAAGAATTCTTTGGAGAAAAAAAAATGAACAATGGGATGTTTAAAATATATTCAAATTTATGAGGTTGGAAAAAAAAAAAAAAGAATGCATGCAGCTCGGCGTACAAATGTACAGATAACCTCTTTATACACAGCGATAATGCTGAGACATCTGGGTGTATACAGAATAATAAAACAGGCCCTTGCTGTGAGCCACACTGTGGCACTATCTAATAATTCAGGACTTGTTTGGTGTCCATGACTTGCTGAAATGAAGGCCTATACCACTTCTGTTTTCAGAAAACACAGAGTCATTCCTCTCTCTGTGCAAAAAGAAAGCTCTGATTGCAAGGGGAAAGACACTTTTTAGCCTGCAAACCATAAAGGTTTTCATTTTGTATCCCATTTTTCCCAGACTTATTATAAATGTAAATTTTTCGATGAGCCTAACAATCTTACTTTTTCATTATTTTCTTGTTCTGCATCCCCTTCTATGCCCCACTACATCTTATTTGTTTATAATCTATAAATAAAATCTTAAGTATGTTTAACCTCATCTATTTAAAAGAATTCTAGCAAAAAAAAAAAAACCTTTTAGAAATCAGGAGGTCTTAAGCCAATATTTGTCTTTCAAATGCCCTTTTTTGAAAGTGAATCTTTTAAAATTAATTTATACATATTTTAAATTTTGTTACTTTTTAACTATAAAAATCAAGCAAGAAAAGACAAAAGAAATATGGCGAGACTATCTGAAGATTATGGAAGATAAATCAGGAGTCCGAAATCTCAGTTACAAGTGCCGTATGGTCAGGATGAGTCCTTGGGATTTATTTATTTATTTTCATTCTGAAAATAGATCTTGCGAAGAAACACACAAATCTAATGCTGGTGCTGATCTTTGAGCCAAGTTTGTAGGTCAGTCCTTCCTGAACTGTAGCTCGCTTTTTAATCTTCCTAGCATCAACACTCTGTCAGAAACCTGAAAGAGGACCCAAGAAAGTAATAATGCAAGCATAAATTACTGTGACCTCATATGCAGAGCGCGGGATGCGAGAAAAGCAGCGAGAACCGCAGTCCATATGGTCACCTCGCTGAAGTCTGATGACAATAGGAAACTAGGCAGAGCACACACAGATGGGCAACAACACGCGCCAGGCATCGTACACTGCATACGATTCCAATTCCGAGTCCAGCCTTTTGACACCGGTGCCTAATGGATTTTGAATCCGAAGGGCAGCAGCGCCCAGCCTCCCTTAGCCTCGCTTGTTCAGCGCTTTGTTGTAAAAGATTCAAACAGTACAGATGTTCAAAAGGAGCTGGGGTTTCCTCTGCGACATTTTTACCCTGACTTTCAGGGAGGACTTCTCTTTGTTCCTTTTTCTATGTCACCACATAGCTATAACTGAAGGAAACTATTCAAATTTTGTGAATGGAATTACTTAGTTTGGAGATGGTGGGAGCCTGCACTATCTCTGCCTAGTGTGGGCTCTTGTCAGTTCTCAGTCCTGTCTCTTGAATTTGATTTTCAGCTCCTCCCAAGGGCTTTTTTTGAAGTAGTGGAAATTTGCATAGACATTTGGAACTCCCCACTTCAATTTGAGAAGTGAAAAAAAAAGCTAAAAAAAATTGGGAGTTGTCATATAAATAATGATACTATTACCTGGTGCTCCAACTACTATAACCGTCACAAGATACATAAATTTTCCACCTATGTTCCTACTAGTACACTCTTTCTGACACCACGTGTAGGGTTTTTCCAAACAAGCCTCCAATAGATGCATCTGGGCATTCTATATTTAACTCAGTTCTATACTTAGAGTTGGAGTCCCGTCCCAAGGTTGAAGGCTTAGTACAACATGACTGACCTCAGTGAACAAAGCAACGCAAAAGGCACTGTATCACCCACACTTCTGTCTGAACAACTAACAATCAAGGATTCCCAGAATTCAGGAAGACCTGACTGTTGGTTTATTGCTTTGATACAGGATACAGCAGTATAAAAAAAAAAAAAAAAAAAAAAAGATTAACTTTCAGACAAATGGGACAAAATATTCGGAGCTTCTGTTCCCTCCCTGGGCATGCTACCCTTCAGGTAACACCATGTATTCCGCTAGCTGGAACTTTCAAACCCCATCCTTTTGTGGATTTGTGAAGGCTTCATCTTTAAGATTTCTCTCTCTGGAATTAGAGGGAGAAACTAAACACACACACACATAGATAATAACGCATGCACACGTGTGCACACATACACATGCACACGCGTGTACGCACATGCGCACACCTATGTCGCAATGCCATCACCTGCACAGTAAGTTATTCAAGGACCGTAGTGCCCTAGATTACTTGAGAAACACAGGAATGTCCAAGTTTCTGTCCCTTAAAACTGGAACTTACTGCTTCACATAACTGAACAGTCCAGAGTCAATCTCCCTGCTGCCCACTAACACAAAGGACATCAGTGGGGTCTTTGTGACTGTGTGCAGACCACAGTGTCTCTTAAGGGCAGTCCATCTAATATTCTAACTCGAAACACCAGGATTTCCTTTGAAACACAAAACAGAAGGGGGGTGAGGAAGCACGGAGGGGGGGGAAGGATGAGCAGGAAAAGGAGGACAAGGACAATAAATGTGGCCAGAGGTTGACAGGTCGTGAATCTGCACAACAGAGTTAGGAAGATTCGTGATGCCTTTCCCCCTGATGCCTTGCGGGGCTTCTGTAAGGGTTTGGAATGCTTTTTAGTTTTAATTTATCAGGCATTGTTCTTGAAACATAAAGAGAAGAAAGTACACGATCTAAAAGACATGAGTTCATGTGTGATGCAGCTTGCTGTAATGAGACAGCTTCACGACAGACACCGCACTTGACAGTGGAGTTTGGGATGCCTATGTGCGCTTTAACTGCTCTCAGCCTATGCTTCCTTGAGGCACATTCAAATTTAGGAATAAAGTGGAGAAGGTTGTTTGTTCCTTTTATTTTGTTGTTATTGTCTTAAATTTTAGTGCCACTGTCTCATTATTGCTTAGAAATATAATTAACTGTTCATAGCTCAGTGTGAAACCATATTAACTACGGTGACTTCAGTAAGATGGGTAGACACAAGCATTGAGTCTTTTCTGGGGGCCAATGGTAGCAATAATGCCTGTCATTTAAATTCCAAGTACATTTTAAGGCGGGGAGAGAGAGAATATAATTTGGAGAAAAAAAGCAATTTGGGTCATTGGAGAAAACCCACTTTAACAGATGAGGCCAGACATTCACTTACTCACTTGTGGTCCATCTAGTTGGCCTTGTACTTCGACGCCTCGGATAAAAAATATTATCTCATCACATGTGTGCGGGCAGGCAGATGCAGGAAAATAAAATGAATTGACTAAGTGATGCCAGGTTTGGAGGTCTCCTTTAGAATGCGCTCACATTTTGCTGGATTTCGCAGTCTGTTTTTAGATTAAAAGCATTTTCTTTGTTTGCCCTGACCATTACTGCTGTACAATCTGCACCTCTAATACATACTAATTAGTCCATCAGGACTGCATGTGTGTCTTTGTAGATACACTCTCACAGGGCATTACAGAAGGGAGCATGGCTTTCTTAATAAGGACAAGAGTTATGGGTAACCACATGGGCAGAAGAGGAGCTGCAATGCAGACAGGCCATCTGCTGATATCTCACCGGACCTAACCAGAGAACAGGTCTTCTCTGCTGGCTTTCCAAGCACCGAAGTCTTTTTTTTCCCCATCTTTTCCTACTTTTTTCTTTGAATCGGTCCCTTCCCTTAATTGAGGTATATCAGCACGATAAATACTTCTAGCAAGATGTGGGGGAGGGGGGAGAAGGTGACCCAACACCTCACTATGGTAGCTTGAATGAGAATGTCTCCAGAGGTTCATGTATTTGAATATTTGATCCTCAGTTGGTGACACTGTTACACAGAGATTCTAGGAGCTGTGACTTTGCTTGAAGAAGCCACTGGAGGTGGACTTTCATGTTTCAAAGTCTCTCATCATTTCCAGTTTACTCTCTGCTTCCTGAGGAAGCTCAAGATGTGAGCGCCCCTTTGCTGCTGCTTCCACTTCCCTGCCGTTATAAATGCTTATCCTTCTGCTGGAACCACAAGCCCTAATACATGCTTCCTTCTAGTCATTGCCTTGGCCATGATGTGTTCTCACAGCAACAGAAAAGTAACGAACATACTCACACAGCTAGGAAATGAGTGTGGGAGAATTCTGGAAGAGCCGTGTTTATAGGGAGCTTACTGAGGAGGAGATGTTAAGTGATTGTTACATATGTTCATCTCTTTATTTCATGTTCACATTAAGGAATGGAAGCATCGATGGGCGAGCCCCTTTAAATAAGGTCACTCTGTAGAATGAGGCACACATAGGACCACAGTCATGGAAGTCTCACCTGAAGAACCATTTTGTTAAATCATGGGAACTTCTTTCAAGCTGTCCCTACATGTGTGTACTCTGTGCACTTAGCAGGCTGCTGCTGAGACATGTCATTTTTTCCCCTGGGACCATGACAGGCACAGAATTAAACACTGGCATTTTCCGTGGTTGATGGGGAAGCATTCAGGTCCTATAAAAAGGTTTTGAATGTTACCCTGATGAAACAGATGGTCTATTATTTGATAAGTCCTCCAAGGTGTTTGGGGGGGGTGGTAATATGATTCGTGCTTTGATATGAATGAACATGCATGCACATGTAGAATCTAGAGAACACTGCTGAGTATCTTCCATAGTCGTTCTCTGTCTTATTTTTTGAGACAGGGTTTCTCACTGAACCTAGAGCTCTCCAGTCTACCAAACTGGGTAGATCATTCCCTAGCAAGTACCCAGGGTGCTTCTGTCTTCTCCACCCAGGTCCTGGGATCACAAGCACACCACCTCTTCTGGCCCTTTACTTGGGTTCTAGGAATTGAACTGAGGCCCGCACACTCATATGGCCTGCATTTGAGCCACTGAGTCAGCTCTCTAACCTTCTCCAAGTCACCTGGGTGCAGACAAAAAAATCAGTACTCTAATTCTTAGCGATTAGATCCATCCTGATCTTGATATTTATGCTGGCTAGTTTTATGTCAACTTAACACAAGCCAGTCATCAGAGAAGAGGGAGCTTCAGGTGACAAAAAGTATCCATAAGACTGAATTGCTAAGCCTTTAGAAGATTTTCTTAATTAGTGATTGATGGGGAAGGACCCAGCTCATTGTGGGTGGGAACACCTCTGTGAAGGCGGTCTGGGATCTTTATTAACCCAGGCTGAGCAAGCCATGAGAGCAAGCCAGTAAGCAGCACCTCTTCATGGCCTCTGCATCAGCTTCTGCCTCCAAGTTCCTGGCCTGTTTGTGTTTCCGTCCTGATTTTCTCCAGTGATGCACTTGGATATGGCCATGTAAGCCAAATAAACCCTTTTTTCCCCAACTTACTTTTGGTCATGGTGTTTCATCATAGCAACAAGAACTCTATCTAGGACAACAGAGTACAGCCTGACTTATATTTTCAGCACTGTGGAAATGCAAGCTGTCAACATTTTCATGGTTTAATCATGAGCACTCAACCAAACCCACCAAGTTATCTCTTGTCACAGACTCTGCCGTTTCTTATGCCCCATTTCTTACTTCCATTTTCCTGACTCTCAGGTTTTCTGGTTTCATTTCTGTTATTATTATTTTCATTGCTTTCTAGTCATACTGCGGCTCTCATGTGTCTCAAACAAATAACACCCCATGACTTGACCTCTCTCTTTAAATGGGGTGTCATTACCCTGTTTTGCTTGATTGCTTGAGAACTCTTGAAGTTCATACCAGAGGCCTCAGTGCTTCATCCCTGAACTCTGAGGTCAATTTTATTGGTTGTTTATTCTCCGTCTATTCTGTCCTCCCTTCTTTGCAGAACTCCACTAGTGTTCAGACACCTATTCCACTGGTACATGCAGACACTATGACTAATTGGCCAGTGTACCAGTTAAAGCTTTGTCCTCACATGAGAGGGGTGATAGAGGACCATGAAATCTGCCTTACCAATTTGATTAAAGGAAATAAATAGCAGTCTTTATTCGGGAAAAAGGTTTCCTTCTTTCTCTCTGTTGGAATTAACAAGGGGGTACATGGCACTACTGAGACAAGTGCCATGTCTTGTTAGCATTCACACTGAGACAGGCGTGAGTGATAAGACCATGTCAGATCCTCTGCAACGTCAACACACTCTAAGTCACAGTACCGTCCAACCTGCTCCATCTCCCTCCTCCCACCTTCTAAAGGACAACAAGTTATGTTTTTTCTAAAAAAAACTATTTTGACTCAAGGCAAAAATTATCCATATCCAAAACAATATACCCAACCCATAAGAAACTCTTTAAATCAATGGTTCTCAACCTTCTTAACACTATGAACCTTTAATACAGTTCCTCATGTTGTGGTGACCCCCAACCCATAATATTATTTTCATTGCTACTTCATGACTGTAATATTGCAACTTTTATGAAACATAATGTAAATATTGTAACTCCTGTGAAAGGGTCCTTTAACCCCCCAAAAGGGGGCATGACTCACAGGTTGGGAACTTCTTTTCTAAAACCTTTAAAATTTCTGTTTTTTTCTCCTCTGGATTCTGCTCAACAACTTTATCCACAGCATTTCGCCTCCTGTGTTTGCCTGGACCAAATTCTTCTGTGATGGTTACATTTGCATCTGATTAGCCTAATAATTTACTATGAGCCTTCTCGTGTGTGTGTGTGTGTGTGTGTGTGTGTGTGTGTGTCTGTATGTGTGTGTCTGTGTTACTTAAACTTCAGTATTTTTTCTCAAAGTTCTTTTATACATTGTACATTATTCCTTCATCTCATGGCTGATTAATTGGTGTTATCAATGCAGAAATCAGGGTCATGCTTCCATTTCACACTTCGTGATCTGGGGGAAGTGAAACATCCGAGAGATGAAATGCTGTAATGAGCTATCAGAGGTGCTGTGAAATCAGGGTGTGGTGTCCCATTTGTCCCCCTCCAATCATACATTAAAAACTTAGAGAGAGGCATGGTAGAGCACGCCTTTAATCCTAGCACTCAGGAGACAGTAGCAGGTGGATCCCTGAGTTTGAGGCCAGCTTGATCTGTGGAGAGAGTTGCAGGACAGCCCGAACTATGAATGGGCTACCAAAGGAAACCTTGTCTCCAAAAAAAAAAAAAAAAAAACAGAGAAAAAAGAAAACACTTAAGTCCAAAAGTCATATGTTAATGATAATTGTAGCTGAAGTTTTGCCAGACCCTCAAGGCTAGATGAGGTCATTAAGCCAAAGCACTCATAGGAGCTTTGTAAGAGAGAAAACAACTTTAACACATCCATTCTGTCTCACCATGAGTGCCCCCAGTCATGTTGTGATGCTGTGAGAAAACCCTCACTGGGGCTGAGACTATGCCAGCAGATTGGCGAGCTAAATAAACCTCTGTTGTTTACAAATCACCAGCTCTGTGGTATGCGCTACAGCTACAGAAAACTGAATGCAACTGAAGACCTATAAGCTTCACTGGAAAATAAATTGGACCCTTCAAAGGTCATTTCCTTACAGCTAATTTCCTAATAGAAACGTATTTCTCACTTGGAAAACTTTCATTTCTATTTGGAAACAAGAAATGAATAGTTATATTTTGTTCTAATTTGGGACATCTTTCTAATTCTGGCATCTTATTGCTTAGGAAATTTTGTCATATATCCTTCGAAAATAAATAGATGTGGTATATAGATATATATATGGCAAATGTAAGGGAACAAAATCAAAAGACTTGGCTCATCAGTAGAGACGTCTATCAAAAGGAGAATGGACAAAGAAATTATCATTATACCTTCCCCCGAGAAGCATCTCCTCAAACCTGACTTGATTGTTGAATTCCTGTGGACTTAAGAGAAGGAGAAGAATTATGAGAACATAAAGGGGTTTCCCAATAGATTAGAGTCACATTTCCCTAGAGTTCTGACTCCAGATTATGAGCATAGCTAATACCCTGTCTCCCCTCACTTACCTCCTCTTAGATGTACTATTTTGGGGAACATGGTACAAAGAGCATCCTCAGTTTGGGGCCAAGCACAGCATTTTCCTGAATGTCTTGTCTATGAACAGCATTTTCGAATTGTGTTAAAACACAAGAACACTAACACAAGGCCTATATTAACAGGGTAACAAATTGTCTGAAGAAAAATTGAGAAATTTTACTAAACGGGAAAAGTTTATTAGGTAATAGAGAGCAACTAATGTTAAATGGTACCCATAGTCACTAGAAGATCATGATTCCTTACAAAGATTAAGAACAAACTGAGGTTAGCATAAGGAAGGAGATAGAGTGCTCACACACTAGATTATCTCCAGATTTAAATACAGGCTCCTCAATTAACTATGTAGTCATACCTCTCTGGGCATTGGCATACTGTTGCCACAGTCTAGGTTTTTTTGAGGAATTTAATTAGATAATGGATATAAAGATCATAGTTTATTGCCAAGTACACAGATTATCTAAAATAAACACTGGCTCCCTGTCCCTCTTTATCCTTATCAGAATGAAAACATGTCCAATGATCTTAATTATCCTAAAGTATTCATCCAACTGAATTGCTATCAACTGGTTAAGGTCAGCATGCAAAATACTAAGGCTCATTTATTAAAACGCTGATACATTACCTCACTTAGAATGTCGTTTTGTAGGGAAATACTTTTTGGCCTTGGCATTACCTAAATTTTCTTTTAAATAGGGGCTATGGAAATAGTTCTGTGGATAAAGCTCTCACAATGCAAATATGAGGACCACAACTCTGATCCAAGAACCCAAATGAAAGTCCAGCAGTCTGATATGGTGCCTGCCTGTAATCCCAGCAATCAAAAGACAGGAACAAAATCCTTCGAACAATCTCACTATCAAGACCAGCCAGAACTGGTATTTGTATTCATGTTTAGCAAAAACAAAAAATCTGCTTCAATAAATAAATTTGGAAAGAAATCAAGGAAGACACTGAATATCAACTTCAGGCTTCAGCATGCACCCACATACACACGTAAGTCAGGGGGGATTTTGCCACCTTTCTTCATTCATTCTATTCTTCATAATAAAATATAGTTGCCATGGACAAGAAAGAATCCTGTACCACGTGACATAAATATAATCATAGTCACTTACCAAATAAATACAAAAAGTGCTAAGTGATGTAAATAGGTCAGTTATGGTACCCAGTCCTAGGAGCCTTCCTGAAGAGGAGATACAGGAATTTCTGACAACAACTTGAAGGGCGTGTGATGCACATGCCAGTAACTCCAGCAAAGGAAAAGGTGATAGCAGACTAATAAATGAAAGAAGTAAGATGAGGGGAAAGTAGAACCAAGGCCCAAGTAGAACCATCTGGAGAGCAGTGATATCAAAGATAGTGCTGCACATTCAGAAAAACTGGCAAGGGAACTGGGAGAGTAAAAAGCACATGGGGGGAGGTTTGCGAAAGACTCATATCATGAAGAATCATGGAAGTCAAATCTAAAAATACAAATTAGGGGACTGGAGAGATGGCTCAGAGGTTAAGAGCACTGACTGCTCTTCCAGAGGTTCTGAATTCAATTACCAGCAACTACATGGTGGCTCACAACCATCTGTAATGAGATCTGGTGCCCTCTTCTGGTCTGCAGCATATATGGAGGGAAAACACTGTACACATAATTAATAAATAAATTTTAAAAAAATAAAAATACAAATTAGAATATTACAAACTCATGACTCTAAACCAAGAGCTGAATCAATCACATTTGCCTTCAGAAAAAAAAATAAGAATAGAGAATGGAATTAATTGATTTCCAACAAAAATAAAAGGTAAATATAGCAGGAAGATGATGGACTTTTCAGTATTGATATTGACAAAAACAGTGTAAAACAATTAAATGAATTATGACCTTTAACTCAACACTTAAATTAATTTGAAACACATTTAAAAAATCCTCCCTAAGCATGATGACTAAATGTATATAATTCCGCAAGAAATTTTTTATCATCTTGAGAGACAGAGAGAAAGAGGGAAGAGGGAGGTTAGACGTAGTAAGATGAATACGGCCCCTAAGGTGTCCATGTCCTGCTATTCCACACCTGTGAATGAGCTTACTTCACCAGGGAGATTTTGAAACTTGATTAAGCTAAGGGTTTGAAATAGGAAGACTACACTGATTTCTCTATGAATGCCACTGTAATCACAAGTGATAGCGTATGCGGCAGCATAAGGGTCAAAACCTGAGAGGGCCAATGATAGGGAAGCAGAAAGCAGATAGCCATGGCACCAAGGGATGGGGATTACAGACACCTTCTAACAGTGGCGAAACATAAGGAAATGGAGCCTGTGCAAAGAATGCAGTCTGAATGGTTTAGCGTAGTCTTTTGACCTCCAGAATTTTAAGTGTGAACAGCTTTAAGTCACTTAATATATGTTACTTGACAACAATAACAATAAGAACAGAAATAGCAAATTACAAGTCATCAAAATCAAAGTCAAGAAAATCAAAAGTCAAACTATAGACTGGGATAAAATAGTTAAATTCATTTATTGATCTTAAAAAATATCTACAAAGCCCAAACAAATCATACAATTCAATATAATAACAAAATATCAAAATTAAGCTAAAAATTGGTAATTAGTGTTATATAAGACTAAATACTTGTGTGTCCTTAAACATAGCAATTGAAAATCCAATGGGATTTACAGCCCTATCATTTGAGTAGTTCAAATTACAAAGAGGTTAAGGGTAAAACTCAGTGCTAGACCCTTTCCCTAGCACACATGAGGCCCTGGATCCAATATTCAGAATGGTGAAAATTAAGAATGAGGATGTAGTTACACTGGTAAAGTATTTGCTTAGCCTATATAAAACCCCAACTTCACTCTCCAGCAATACATACACACAGTATGGTAGCCCACACCTGTAATTCTAGCACTGAAAAGACATAAGCAGGAGAATCAGATATTCAAGGTCATCTTCAGTGTGAGGCTAACCTGAGCTACATGAAACACTATCTCAAAAATAGATCTTAATATCAACTTCTGGCAAGTAGCCGAACAAATGAGACCCTTATGTGATACTTAAATAGAAGTGTGAAATGGTGCATGTGGAAAATTTTGCTGATTTACTATAACGTTAAATGCATGCTTACCTGTAGCCTAGAGATATTACTTTACTATTTATCATTTTTATAGGGCGAAGAGATTGGGATTGATGATGTAGTTCAGTGGTACAACACTCCCTAGTATGTGCAATCCCCAACACTGCAAACGATAAATAAAGAAATAAAAGGCATGAGATGAAACCATGCCTGAATAGTCATGGAAACAAATATTCACGGTCACTTCACTTAGAAGAGCCCCAGACTAGAAATAGTCCAAAATGTCCATCCAGGGATGAACAGACATAAAATGTGATCTAGCTATACTATTAAATACAACTCATCAACGAAAAGCAACAATCTACCGACATAGGCAATAACATGAGTGAATCTGAAAAACACTGTGCCAGTTTTTAAATCTCAGATATGAACATATAATGCATGATTCCAATTCGAGGGATTCCAGAAAATATGAGGACACTCACAAAGACAGAAAGTAGACCGAGAGATAAAGAGCTGACTGCAGAAGACGAAGAGAAAACGTCTGCAGGAACAGAAGTATCTTCTGCTTAGCTGTGGTGATTGTTATGGTAGGATATGCATTCATATGCACATAATGACAACAAAAGCTGATGTTTTTAAACTTATTTATTTATTTTATTTAATATGTATGTGTCCTCTTGCATGCATACATGTACACCATGTGTATGCAGGTGTCCACAGAGGCAAGAAGAGGGTGTCAGATCCCCTGGAACTAGAGTTATGAAAAGTTGGCTGCTGATTGAAGTTGCAGGAGGCTGGGACCCCTTGACATGGGTGCTGGGAACAGAACCCCCAGTTTTTTAATACAATGACTAATACTAAGCCATAGAAAGCTGGTGATTTAGTTCGCTGGTGAAATACTTCTCTAGTATAATGGAGTTACTGGACTCAACATCCAGCAGAAACCAAATTAAGTGAAATTTAAAAGCTTAAAAACAGATAGGCGCCCAGGTCACCCTGCAGTGCTGGCTACCCCCTCCCGCCTGCCATCCCAGCTCCCATCCAGGTACGAATTCCTATATTTCTCCCTTCCCCCTGGGGCCATAAAATTTCCCCAGCTCAGCTGCCTTGCAAACTGGGCCTGGGCTGTAGGCGCAGCCCGGCTCGAGGCAGTTCCTGGGTCTTAAAGGCCTCCCTGAGGACAGGTGGACCAGGTGCCAGCTCAGCCACATTCCTGACCAGCAGGGGCCCTGACTTCTAGCAGAGGGCCATCTGAGGGGTGAGTTTGCTTCGGGCCTTGACAGGGTCCTGGTGAGGAAGAGCTTGGGTGTTCCCCAACCCCACAGTCGCCCAGGTCGCCCTGCAGTGCTGGCTACCCCCTCCCGCCTGCCATCCCAGCTCCCATCCAGGTACGAATTCCTATATTTTTCCCTTCCCCCTGGGGCCAAAAAATTTTCCCCAGCTCAGCTGCCTTGCAAGCTGAGCCTGCATTGTAAGCGCATCCAGGAAAGAGGGAGTGCCTGTGCTTCAATAGCCTGCCTGAGGAAAGGTGGGCATTCTGTCAGAAGAAGTGGAAAAAAGTGCCATTATGAAAGCAATAGAGTCCCTTAAACAGGATATGAATAACTCCCTTAAAGAATTGGATGAGAAATATAACAAAAAGTTTGAAGAAATGAGTATAGAAATAGATGAGAAATATAACAAAAAGTTTGAAGAAATAAGTAAATCCGTGAATGAGACCCTGAGAAACCAAGAAAAAACAATCAAACAAGTAAAGGAAACAGTGCAAGAATTGAAAACTGAAATGGAGGCAATGAAGAAAACACAAACGGAGAACCGGCTGGATATGGAAAACCTAAGTAAACGAACGGAGACTACAGAATCAAGCATAACCAATAGAATACAAGAGATAGAAGAACGAATCTCAGAATCTGAAGATACCATAGAGAAAATAAATGCTCTGGTCAAAGAAAACGGCAAATCCAACAAATTCTCTTCACAAAACATTCAGGAAATCTGGGACACAATAAAAAAAACCAAATCTAAGAATAATAGGGATTGAAGAAGGAGAAGAACTGCAGATCAAAGGCCCAGAAAATATATTCAACAAAATTATAGAAGAAAACTTTCCCAACCTAAAGAACGATATTCCTATGAAGGTTCAAGAAGCATACAGAACACCGAATAGACTGGATCAGAAAAAAACATCCCCTCGCCATATAATAATCAAAACACAAAACATACATATTAAAGAAAAAATTTTAAGAGCTGCAAAGGAAAAAGGTCAAGTAACTTATAAAGGTAAACCTATCAGGCTTACACTGGATTTCTCTATGGAAACCATGAAAGCCAGAAGATCCTGGATAGAGGTACTGCAGAAACTAAGAGACCATGGATGCAAACCCAGACTACTATACCCAGCCAAGCTATTGTTCACTATCAACGGAGAAAACAAAATATTCCAGGATAAAAGCAAATTTAAACAATACGTAGCTACTAATCCAGCCTTACAGAGAATATTAGAAGGAAAATCACTACTGAAGGAATCCAACATTCCCAACACAGCCTACAATAACTCAAACATCTAGCGACCATTCACAAGCACAAATCAAAGAAGAAAAACACATACACTCTATTACCTAAAAAAAAAAAAAATGACCGGAGTCAACAACCACTGGTCATTAATATCACTTAATATCAATGGACTCAATTCACCTATAAAGAGGCACAGACTTAGAGATTGGATACGAAAACAGGATCCAACATTCTGCTGTTTACAAGAAACACACCTCAACCACAAAGACAGACACCTACTCAGAGTAAAGGGTTGGGAAAAGGTTTTCCAAGCAAATGGACCTAAGAAACAAGCGGGCGTGGCCATTCTAATATCTAACAAAATCGACTTCAAACTAAAATCAATCAGAAGAAATGGAGATGGACATTTCATACTCATAACTGGAACAATTCATCAGGAGGAAGTCTCAATCCTGAATATCTATGCTCCTAATATAAAGGCACCCACATATGTAAAAGAAACTCTTCTAGAACTCAAGGCGGTCATCAAACCACACACACTAATAGTAGGAGACTTCAACACTCCTCTCTCACCAATGGACAGGTCAATCAGACAGAAACCAAACAGAGAATTGAGAGATCTATTGGAGGTATTGAATCAAATGGACTTAACAGACATATATAGAACACTCCACCCAAATAGGAAAGAATATACCTTTTTCTCTGCAGCTCATGGAACCTTCTCGAAAATTGACCACATATTCAGTAACAAAGCAAACTTCCACAGATACAAAAAAATATTAGTAACTACCTGTGTCTTGTCAGATCACCATGGACTAAAATTAGAATTCAACAACAATGCTCCCCCCAGGAAGCCAACAAACTCATGGAAACTGAACAGTCAACTACTAAATCACCCCTGGGTCAAGGAAGAAATAAAGAAAGAAATTAAACTCTTCCTTGAATTTAATGAAAACAAAGACACAACATACTCAAACCTATGGGACACTATGAAAGCAGTGCTAAGAGGAAAGTTCATAGCACTAAGTGCCCAATTAAAGAAAGCGGAGAAAGCACACATTGGAGACTTAACAGCACACTTGAAAGATCTAGAAAAAAAGAAGCTGATTCACCCAGGAGGTCTAGAAGACTGGAAATAATCAAACTGAGGGCTGAAATAAACAAAATAGAAACACAGAAAACAATCCAAAGAATCAATGAATCAAAAAGCTGGTTCTTGGAGAAAATCAACAAGATTGACAAACCCCTATCCAAACTAATCAAACGGCAGAGAGAGTACATGCAAATTAATAAGATCAGAAATGAAAAGGGGGACATAACCACAGACACAGAGGAAATTCAGAGAATCATTAGATCTTACTACGAAAGTTTATATGCCACAAAGTTGGAAAATGTAAAAGAAATGGACATTTTTTTAGATAAGTACCATATACCAAAGTTTAACCAAGAACAGGTGAACAATCTAAATAGACCTGTTAGTCGCGAAGAATTAGAAGCTGTTATCAAAAATCTCCCTACCAAAAAAAGCCCAGGACCAGATGGTTTCAATGCAGAATTCTACCAGAACTTCCAGGAAGAGCTAATACCTATACTCCTTAACGTATTCCACAATATAGAAACAGAAGAGTCATTGACTAACTCCTTTCATGAAGCTACAGTTACCCTAATACCAAAACCACACAAAGACACAACCAAGAAAGAGAATTATAGGCCAATCTCACTCATGAACATCGACGCGAAAATTCTCAATAAAATACTGGCAAACCGAATCCAAGAGCACATTAGAAAAATTATCCATTATGATCAAGTCGGCTTCATGCCAGAGATGCAGGGCTGGTTCAACATACGCAAATCTATCAATGTAATCCATCATATAAATAAACTGAAAGAAAAAAACCATATGATCATCTCACTAGATGCTGAAAAAGCATTTGACAAAATTCAACACCCATTTATGATAAAGGTGTTGGAGAGACTGGGGATACAAGGATCATACCTAAATATAATAAAAGCAATATACAGCAAGCCGACAGCTAACATCAAACTGAATGGAGAGAAACTCAAAGCCTTTCCACTAAAATCAGGAATGCGACAAGGCTGTCCACTCTCTCCATACCTCTTCAATATAGTGCTTGAAGTTCTAGCAATAGCAATAAGACAACATAAGGAGATCAAGGGGATTCGTATTGGAAAGGATGAAGTTAAACTTTCGTTATTTGCTGACGATATGATAGTTTACATAAGTGACCCCAAAAACTCTACCAAAGAACTCCTACAGCTGATAAACACCTTTAGTAACGTGGCAGGATACAAGATCAACTCCAAAAAATCAGTGGCCCTCCTATACACAAAGGATAAAGAAGCAGAGAGGGAAATCAGAGAAACATCACCTTTCATGATAACCACAAATAGCATAAAATACCTTGGGGTTACTCTAACCAAGGAAGTGAAAGACCTATTTGACAAAAACTTTAAGTCTTTGAAGAAAGAAATTGAGGAGGATACCAGAAAATGGAAAGACCTCCCCTGCTCTTGGATTGGGAGAATCAACATAGTAAAAATGACAATTCTACCAAAAGCAATCTATAGATTCAATGCAATCCCCATCAAAATCCCATCAAACTTCTTCACAGACCTTGAGAGAACAATAATCAAGTTTATATGGCAAAACAAAAATCCCAGGATAGCCAAAACAATCTTATACTATAAAAGAACTTCTGGAGGCATTACCATCCCTGACTTCAAACTCTATTATAGAGCTACAGTATTGAAAACAGCTTGGTATTGGCATAAGAACAGAGAAGTCGACCTATGGAATCGAATAGAAGACCCAGATATTAACCCACAAACTTATGAACACCTAATTTTCGACAAGGGAGCTAAAGGTATACAATGGAAGAAGGAAAGCATCTTTAACAAATGTGCTGGCATAACTGGATGTCAACCTGTAAAAAAATGAAAGTAGATCCATATCTATCACCATGCACAAAAATCAAGTCCAAATGGATTAAAGAAATCAACATTAATCCGTCCACTTTGAACCTGATAGAAGAGAAAGTGGGAAGTAGTCTACAAGATATAGGCACAGGAGGCCTCTTCCTAAGTAGGACCCCAGCAGCACAGACAATAAGAGAAACAATGAATAAATGGGATCTACTGAAACTGAGAAGCTTCTGTAAAGCAAAGGACACTGTCAGTAGGACAAAAAGGCTGCCTTCTGACTGGGAGAAGATCTTCACCAACCCCTCATCAGACAAAGGTCTGATCTCCAAAATATACAAAGAACTCAAGAAACTAGGCACTAAAACTCTAATTAACCCAATTAAAAAATGGGGTACTGAACTGAACAGAGAATTCACAACAGATGAACTTCGAATGGCCAGAAGACACTTAAGGTCATGCTCAACCTCCTTAGCGATCAGGGAAATGCCAATCAAAACCACTTTGAGATACCATCTTACACCTGTCAGAATAGCTAAAGTCAAAAACACCAACGATAGCCTATGCTGGAGAGGATGTGGGGTGAGGGGAACACTCATCCATTGTTGGTGGGAATGCAAACTCGTGCAGCCACTGTGGAAATCAGTGTGGCGGTTTCTCAGGAAACTGGGAGTCAACCTCCCTCAGGACCCAGCAATTCCACTCTTGGGAATATACCCTAAAGATTCCCTAACATACTACAAAAGCATTTGTTCTACTATGTCCATAGCAGCACTATTTGTAATAGCCAGAACCTGGAAACAGCCTAGGTGCCCCTCATTAGAAGAATGGTTAAAAAAGGTGTGGAACATATACACATTAGAGTTTTACTCAGTGGTAAAAAACAATGACATCTTGAATTTTGCATGCAAATGGATGGAAATAGAAAACGCTTTACTGAGTGAGGTAAGCCAGACCCAAAAAGAGGAACACGGTATGTATTCACTCATAAGTGGATTCTAACCATAATTAAAGGTCTTTGAGACTATTATTCGTGATCCTAGAGAAGCTAAATAAGAAGATGAACCTGATGAAGATTATTTAGCTATCCACCAGGAGGTAGGAAATAGACAAGAGTCCCAGGTAACCTCGGGTGCATGGGGGGGTGGGAGGGTTGATGGAAGGGGAGAGGGTTAGAGAGAAGGGAGTAGGGGAGGAATGGGGAAAGCTCGGTGGCCTGGAATGGGGGGGGGAGGGAGGAAGGATGAATATGGGATCAGGGAAGAATATATTTCAACTAAGGGAGTCATTTTAGGGTTTACAGGAGACTTGATTATATATGGGATCCCAGGTCCAAGGAGAGATCCCCCAGATTGTTCTCTGGACAGAGGAGAGGGTGCCTGAATCGGCCGTGGCCCATAACCATACTGATGTATATTTTGCTTATCACCATAGATCCTTCATCTGACGAAGGACGGCGATACAGTCGGAGACCCACATTGGAGCACCGGACTGAGCCCCCCGAGGTCCAAATGAGGAGCAGAAGGAGGAAGAACATGAAAAACGAAATCAGTACTGCGAGGGATGCTATCACCCACTGATACAAGGGAACGGATCTAATGAGAGTTTACCAAGGCCAGTTGGACTGGGACTGAACGAGGACGTGATCTAACCAGATTCTCGGAATTTGGCCGGATTCTCTGAATGTGGCTGGCCCGAAGTCTTTCTGAAAAGCCATTGACTATGATACTGGGACCTGTTTCCTCTGCATATACTGGATTTTGGGGATCCAGTCTGTTTGGACACTCACCTTCCTGGACCTGGAGGGAGGGGGGAGGAACTTGAACTTCCCACAGGGCAGGAAACCCTGACTGCCCTAAGGGATGAAGAGGGAGGAGGAGAGGGAGTGGGCGGAGTGGGAGGGTGTTGGGAAGAAGGGCGGAAATGGAAACTTTTATAATTTAATAAAATTTACTTTAAAAAAAAAAAGCTTAAAAACAAAACGCTAGGTATTGGAGCAAATGAGTCTAACAGTCCTCAGACTGGATGCAGTGCCAGCCACAGCAGTATGTGTATCCCGTAGGACTGGATGCCCAATAGCTCACAGTCTAAGAGAAACTGCCTCTAAGAATGAGTTGCAGAGCCAGAAGAGACAGCTAAATGTTTAAGTACACTTACTGTTCTTGCAAAAGACTCAGGTTTAGTTCCTAGTAACCCCATGGCAGTTCCAAACTCCTATACTTTCAGTTTCAGGGATCTGGGGACATCTTTTGACTTCCAGGGCACCATGCATGCACATGGTGCACTCACATACATGCAGGTCAAACACTCAGCTACATAAATAGAAATAGATGCTGTTTTTAAAAATCAATAAGATGGTGGAGTGGACTGTGACTCTATTGATGGAGCAAATGGCATGGGTATTCTACTTGGCTTTAATATTTGACAAAAATTTTCCTAATGCAAGTTGTTAGGAGAAGTTAATGAGAAAGTCAATACTACACATTTGGAAGAAAGAAAATAGCCTATGCACAAGACATTTCCGTACCTTATACACTGGAGGACTGAACTGATCGAATGTAATGAGAATGCCACCTAGAGATGTTGTCGACAAGAAAGCACTTTCTAGAATGGTTTAAATAGTCCTGATTCCACAGCAAAGAAATAAACAAAAGAATTCGGTCTTGTCGTAGCCATGGGGATTCTCCGCCTACTGTAGCTTTACCCTTTTGAAAACAGACAGCCTTGGGTTGAAAAAAAGCTCCCGACTGATTTGGCAGTAAGTAACTGCAGAAATAAATTACTTCTTATTGGTGTTTATCTATACTGGTTTAAGGCAATGTTGATGTTCTACCTTGCACAGACAGCAGAAGAATTTCTATATAAGCTATATGCAGTGTGACATGCATTAAGTTATATGCAGTGTGACCTGCATTAAGATTAGTCAGACAAAACTCAGAGACTCACATCTGCAACAGCAACACTGTGGAAGCTGAGGCAGAGGGATTGTCAAGAGTTTTAGATCAGCCTCGGCTGCAGACTAGAATCTCGTCTCAAAACTAACAGGAAAAACAGAAAATGGAAAATAAAATAATTACTCAGAGAAGTTGTCCTATAGTGGTAGTGTTATGTCCATACAGTTGTGGGTCTATATGGCTCTCCAGGCTAAAGAATAGTCAAGCTATTGTTCTCATGGAAAGTGACTGTCAAGATGCAAGGTATTGCCAGAAGGGGTGGTCCGCACCTTTAATCCCAGCACCTGAAAGACAGAGACACATCGATCTCTGTTGAATTCAAAGTTAGTCTAGTCTACATAGTGAGTTGCAAGTAAGTCAGGGCTATATAGTGAGACCCTGTCTCAAAAACACAAAACAAACACACCAAAGACTTAAGTTACCATCTAAGTTAAGTTATCTGTCTGCAAGTGGAGTCATACTTCTGTAATCCCATTCCCAGGGGGGTAAGGCAGGAGGATTGCGAGGCAAGCTAGCCTGGGTGTAGAAACAATGTCCCCCCAGAATTGCTCAACGCAGTATCTAGTCCCATTCCAATCTGACGACATTCCACCCCACGCTATTCTTCAAGTTCTTCTTGCTGACCTCTCTATACAACACCAGTACAGAGGAGGACAAAACAAGGTATGACTTCATCACTCACTTCTTAGTTTAGCTGGCTTTGTCCACTCACTCATTTCCTTGTGTAAGTGAAAAAGGAGAATCAAATAATGTTTAAATTAAGAGAATTGTCAAGGAAGATGCTCAAAATGACTCAGTGATTTATGTGAGACTAAATTCTCCTGAAGTGCCTGGTTCCCCTCAATATAAAGGGTTTTGTAGGGGGGGATTTAGGTACGGATAATCAAATGAGGAGAGTATCCTAGATTATCTGGGTGGGTCCAGAAAAGACGACTATGTAAGAGAATTGGTTGCACCACTTTTGCCTAGACAAAATAAGGTCAGTCTTTTCCATGTTCCTTTTCTGCAGGAAAAAAAAATTAATCTTATGGGCCTGGCTAAGATTACTGTTCTGGATACTTCTGCCTCCGGTGCTATGGAGACCTGGGTATGACTAACTGTATAGGGACTCTATACAGTTATGACTCCCTGTCATTTTTAATAGATTCGGAAACTACTTGGTCTGTACTCAGATATACTTCGTTTATCCTTTTGGGATCTCTGATAGTATTGATGGCTAGGCCAGCTATAATTTCAGTTTAACAGCAAAAGGTGAAATTACCTGGCACAAGTGAGAAGGAAACACGGAATATGCAACAAATCCACGTAAGAGTTTATTATAGGATTAGAGGGGGCACATACCAGCCTGGGAAGTCAGTGTGCAGAGAGAGAGAGGAAGATGGCACATCCAGGTTTTAAAAGCTGCCTGGCACATGCGCACAGGTTGACTGGGCATATGCAGATGACAGAACTCAGACTCAGGCGTGCGCGCAAGGGCTTAGCTGAATCATGTGGATGATGCAGTCCACACCTAGCGTGGGTCATGCAGGGGCCCTTTAACATCCCCGAGGGCCATTAGGCACTTCTGCCTGAGGGCTTGTCTGCATCTGAATGACCCCTAGAACCCAGGAAGTATCAGTCTTATGTGGTGAAGTCATTACAAAAGATATTCAGATCCTGCCACAAAGCTATAGCCAGTTTGTTAGTTCATTATATACATATAGAAATCAAGCCTTGCTTTTTCTAAAGCTACTAGGTCTCTTGATTTAAAAAAAAGTTTTAAGATATATAAATGTTTGAGGATATAAAAGTTCATAAGCTTTGAAGGTCTAAAAAGTGATTTCAGATGTAAATACAGGTTGGAATATGGAAAATGTTTTTGATTTCTTTCCCTTTCCATGGTATGGTTCTGACAAGCCAATAGAGCAATGACTACTTACTGTTTGGATCAGAAGCTCAGGATTTTAGATTTATTCTAGTTGCCATTTAAATATGAATTTAAAGGTGTTTCTCATCAGGCCAAAGACATCTCTGTCCTATCCATACCTGGCTCTCAGGACAGCTGAAAAATATACATGCCTCTAACCAAAATCTGTAGTTTTAGCTAGGACTCAAAGGTATGAGTCTATACCTGCTGTTTGTAGATACCCATAATCTGCTTTTATCTGTGATATAGATTTCAATATGAGCCTGAAAGTTTCAAATGCATTATTTTTCTTTAAGTACATAAATTTTAACTTCTGTTACTAGTTTAAACTTATCTCAATAGGTTTCTACTCAGCTGGTAGACACATCTAAGCATCAGTTGCTGACTATAACCTGCTCTGAATGACTGCAAGCCCTGGACTTCCTGGAAGTTGATGTGGACCAGTCCAGCTGATGTGAATACTCCCTGTCTCTTCTACAGAGTCTGTGAACCAGATGCTTCTGATGAGTGTCCCACTGCCTGAGTTCCCTTCTTCCCTTTGGCTAGCCTTCAGCCTACTTGGGCCCTGATAACAACACCCCAATCTCAGCTTGAAGTAGTTGCAAAAAGGAACACGTCATCCCATGCTCCCTGCCCAGAATAGGTTGAAAAGCTGAGACAAGGGAGAACTCCCTGGCATGAGGGACAATATGACTACCTATACTGACTGTTGATATACCAGAAAAATAGGCCCAAAGTTGTCAATTAATGGATTTATTAATTAAAATGGTCCTACAATAAAAAGACACTTTGGTTCTTTATGCAGAACCACAGAATCAAAGAGGACATCCAGAATTATAATTACAATTTGGTTGTACTCAAAAGATCAAAGCTACAGGGACTGGTAGATTGGCCACTGCCCTGGAAAAATCTATTAGCTAATAGTTCTTAGGGCACAATAATAGCTCCTTAAACCCATGGGCAAGCAGGAACCTGTCACCGATACTTGTGAAGGGGAAAGTAAGTGTAGGACCCAGCCATGGTAAGTTTAATAGAGACCTGAGTCTCAGTAGTGTTCCCTAACACAATATGTGGTTGCAAGAAAGACTATAAACTGAGACTACCCAAGCACCACCCAGGAACCGACCATCCAAAGAAAATTCCTAACATTCCAATCATTGTAGACAAGACCACCCGTCAGCACACACCCACTGCTTTTCACCAGGATACCCCTAGACAAATGTCAGCCAATCAGGATTGAATCCATCACTCCAAACCCTGCTAATTAATGTTTGCCTTTAAATAGTGCTCTCTAGAATGGTGGGGTACCTCCTCCCGCTGCTGTACTGACCAGGTCCCAGCTGGCTTGTACACATGCGTGATAATAAACCTTGCTTTCACGTTTTGGTGAGTAGGTCTCCTTGGTGGTCTTTTGGGGTCCCCATGGACTGGACACAACATTAAGTTTATTTATAGCTAAATAGCAATGAAATGAAAAGTTCCAACACCTTCTTACGTGATGTGCCTTAGATGCCCACAGCCCCAGGGAAAGACTCTTTGAGGCACTTACCCTCTGCACCCTCATTTCAACCCTCAAACCTCACTCTACCTATTATGTTGAGAGAGTAGAGAATAATTTAGGAATTTGGTACTTTGTAACAAATGCAAGCTCTGTTGGTTTTCCTTGGGACATCCTCTCTAAGTAAGGGTTCCAGGTTTCACTGACTGCAGAACAAAAACCAAACCAAACAAACAAAAAGCCATTTGTCCGTGGAATGCCGAGCTTCTGGCCAAGCGCCCCAGAGTCACTTCGACCGCACCACCACCGCAGAACCCCCTTGCCCTGATGCAAGGTGACTTTTAAGAACAGGCCAGCTATTTGTTGCTATCTCATTTTTGTGGTCTCCAGGTCAAATGGGAGCCCTGGAGGGGTGGGGCAAAATGATTCAGCGATTCGGGATGTCTTAGAGAGACCCTGAGGCCAAGCAAGGAAAATGAAGTCCTGTCTTCTCTTTATTTATCCCAGAGAGACGCCAGAAGGAATATACACTGCTGCTCTTCCTAACCCAGAAGTCCCAGTGGAGGCAAAAAGAATCACAAGTCGACATTGCCTGAAAATCAATTTCGAAGAGGTGCCTCCACAAAATTTGGAACTCACAGCTTTGTCTTGCCTTGTGAGCTGGGGTCAGACAGCTTCACTCTAATTGGCATATTGTACTCTCATCCCGGGAGCCTACATTTATGAGGATGGGGCAGCAGCAATTAAGGATTCTGAGTTCTGGGGAGAGGCTTGTTTGCAGCTCATTTACATCCTATGAGCACCACTGAGATGCGGGACACACCCACAACTGCATGCTACTGTTGCTCTGCCCACCTAATACCTCCCAACCTGTTACTGATTTGGGGTTAAAATGACTCACAGCGGAGCCTTTCCCGCGGTCTCTGAAAGCTCCGAAATAATGATGTGCCGAGGATAAAGACACGCCATTTATTTCATTCTTCTCTCCAACAGAGCACAGAAAAGAAGGAAAAGAAACAGTTATTCAGAGGTGAAGATAAGAAAGGGGCTCTTTTTAATACAATTACAGTTTCAAAGGGCTTGCCAAGAAAATACTTTCGGCTGCCAACTCAGCAATTTTCCAAAGATTTCCTAACACAGAAAGAAAGGATTAATGGGAAAGAAATTACCAGGCGAAACTTGACTGTAGCTTACATAAGAGCAGGCAGCATATAACACATTATTACTTTCCATTCTTTGCTTGCCTTAGAGGCCCCCAAAATCTGACCAGCATTCCCAACGCTGTGACCTTATGAATACCAAATATGTTCCATAATAACGGCATCAGGCCCTTTGGGGCCTTTGCTCACCACAGCCATTGCCGTGGTATCGAAAACATATACTCAGTCCAGGTTTGCGCGTAATACATTCTGTAGAAGCTGAGAAAAAAAAAAAAGAAAGAAAGAAAGAAAAAGAAAAAAGCTCCCCAGAAGGCAGAAAGGGCACAGGGTGAGAAACAACCCCAGTGTGGCTCCCTCACCCCACCACCAACCCTGACTCCTCCTAGATTCTGGATTCATAATTTTGTTTTTATATATAGGCATGGAAATCCTGTGGCCCAGCCTGAGCCATTGTTTTGATGTGGCTGCGGAGTTTTCCTAGGAGATTTTAATTTCAGGGGTTAAGATTTATGTAAGAGTGATTGGCGGGCATTTTTCACTGTGAAATGCACATGAATTTGGGGAAATCGCCCTGGGAAAAATAAGAGTCTATTCCTGAGCTTACATCAACTTTCAATTTATTTCAGAGTCATTTATCCAGTTTCGACATTACTTATATTTTTAATTCTTCTCTCTTTCGTTCATTGCCTTTTGGGCTATTTTATGTTCTCAGAACATCCCAGAGGAACGCACTCCACTTCCTGACAGATGCACAGAGACTAAAACTCACCCCTTCTTTGTGTCAGTTCAGCATCACATGTGCTGATACTAAAGAGTGTTGTTCTGTTTGTTTGTCTGATTTGGTTTTTCGAGACAGGATTTCTCTGTGTAACCACTCTGGCTATTCTGAAACTGACTCTGTAGACCAGGCTCACCTTGAACTCACAGAGATCTGCCTGCCTCTGCCTCCTGAGTGCTAGGATTAAAGGTGTACCCCCACCACTGCCCAACATGCTGGCTAGTTTTTAGATTTATTGGATAATTGCATATTTTAAACTAAAAATGTGTGGTTCTGGTTACTAGGGCTGAAGAATGGGCTGTGTTTAATAAGATACCAGAACCACTGAAGTGAAAGCTTTGATTTGTTGGAATAATCAATGCTGGTCACCTGGAGCTAAAAAAAAATAGTGGTAATTAAGGGAAAAAACAGCATCATCGAGGTGCAATTGTCTGGGAAGTGTTTCCTCAGAGTCAGCGCACGCAAGCAGAGTTCATGCGTGGCCAAGATTGTATCTTATGCTGGCAGCCAAACTTTGTCATGTTTAAGAGTCTCCTGGGTGGTACTGAAGCATGAAGGGGTCACGGAGATGAACTGAGGCTTGGGATTGTAAGAGGACATTGTTGATGGTGCGGCCAGATAAGCAATAGAAGCCCCAGAATTGAAGAGGTGATGTGGGATTCCTCTCTATATGCTGTGAATGCCATTGGTTAATAAAGAATCTGTCATGGACCTGGAAGGGGAGAATAAAGCTAGGCGGGGAAAACTAAAATGAATGCTGGAAGAAAGAAGGCGGAGTCAGAGAGACACCATGTAGCTGCCACTGAAAACAGATGAGCCAGAACCTTGCTGGTAAGCCATGGCCATGTGACAATCCATAGACTAATAGAAATGGTTTAAATCAAGATGTAAGAGCTGGCCAATAAGAAGCTAGAGCTAATAGGCCAAGCAGTGAATTAATTAACACAGTTTCTGAGTAGTTATTTTGGGTCTGGGCAGCCAGGAACAAACAATTGGCCTCCTACAACAGAGAGGTTTTGAAGTTGAGGCTCTGCACCATGAAGAAAGCCCAGGAGAGGCTGTTGGTGAAAGTGCAGCCCAGTTACAGTGGAAGACCCCAGCATTTTGAAAATGCCAGTACCATGAGATGACCACCAAGAATAGCAGTAGTGGTGAAGTGGAGCCTGTGTGAGCTTGGAAGACAAGCTGTGTGTTCTGCAGAGGGTGGAGCCCAAGAAATGATGCAATCCCCTTGGAAGAGCCCAGAAGATTGTGAGTGGATCCCCGATATTGGACCGTTGAAGTTTTGTTTTGCTTTGATTTGCTGGTGACTGTGCCCTTATCCCTCAAAGTAAGAAAGTCTTTAACTGACTTTTGATTTTACAGGATCCCATGGTTTGAACTTTTAAAAGAAATTTTGGATTTTTAAAGAGACAGAACTCTTAATGCGTTTGAAATTGTAAACCCTATGGGACTTTTACAGTTACTTATGCTTTAAATTGTGGTTTTTAAGATTAACATGTCATCTTGGGGATAAATGAGAAAGGAAAGGTCCTGATTGAAAAATGATGTATTTGTGTGTAGAGTTGACAACGGGTCAGTAGTGCTGGCTAGGTTTATGTCAGCTTCACACAATCTAAAGTTCCTATCTCGACTTTCTTGGAGGATGAACTGTGATACAGAAAAATAATCAAAGTAACCCTTCGCTCCCCAAGTCGCTTTGGTCATTTTGTTTCATTGCAGCAATAGTAACCCCGGCTAAGAGACCATATGTGGTGGAAAAGAGTTCTTCTGTGTGCCAGTCCTGCTGCGTCTATAAAATGGAAAACCTCTTTATTTGAAGTCATCCATCAGCTCTGACTCTTAGAATCTTTCAAGTGCCTCTTGTTCCCTGAGCCCTGGGGGGGCAGTGGTTTGATGAAGGTATTCCTTATGGACCTCTGGGTTAATTCTCATCTATTCTAACAGGTTTCTCTGAGAAGAGTTCAGCAAACAGCAAGTGTTATTTTACAAGAACTTCATGTATAAAATATTCTAGAAAAAATACACACAACAGAAGCAAAAAAAGAAAGGAATACATGGTTCTCAATTTGATGATCACATTTTATATTGGATTCTGTGCTTCAGAAATGATGAGTTACTTATTTCTTCAGTGAGACATGCAGAATGTCCATTATGGATCTGATTCTGAGATGCATTCTAGATGTTCATGAAACTGCCCAAAAAATGAGTCCCATGTTGGTTAAGTGGAGGTTGTGTTCTCAATAGTGAACATCTCTGTGATTCTCTGTTGTACTTAAGGTCCTTCATGAAGTGCTTCAATTACTAAAGAGACAGCAAAATCCTGTGAACTTACCAAATAGGTCACTTGCTGTAACATGAGGGGGCCGACTTGTCGGGGTTTCCGTCCTGCCCGGTACCCCCCAGCCGGCAAACCCCAAAGAAAATCACATACGGGACTCCATAAGATTATAAACTGATTGGCCCATTAGGTCAGGCTTCTTATTAGCTCTTATAACTTATGTTACCCCATTATCCTTATCTATGTTAGCACATGGCTCCATACCTTTCTCAGCAGGGCAGGTTACATGCTACCTCTTCAGTGGTCTGCACAGGAATGGAGAGAAACCTTCCTGCTTCCCAGAATTCTCCTGTTCTCATTGTATCGCCTCTACTTCCTGTCTGGTTTTCCCGCCTATACTGCCTGCCTGGCCAATCAGCGTTTTATTAAAATATGATTGACAGAATACAGACAATTCTCCCGCATCAACTTGCATTTCCATACATCTTCCAAATAGAGACTCTGCTGCTTTTGATCTGGAATTTTCTGTGATGATGTTTGCATAGTTAGCTGCCTTGAAGGATAACATTCTTCCAGAACAAAGTGGGTCGTTTGAATGTGATTGGCCCCCATAAGCTCATAGTGACACTATTAGGAGGTGTGGCCTTGTTGGAGTATGAATGGCCTTGTTGGAGGAAATGTGTCACTATAGAGAATAAAAAAAGCCGCATTCTTTGAACCTTCATATATGCTCAAGCCATACCCAGTGACGCAGTGTGCTTCCTGTTGCCTACTGATCAAGATGTACAATTTTCAGCTCCTTCTCCAGCACCATGTCTGTCTGCATGCCACCATGCTTCCAACCATGAAACTGTAAGCTTACTGAAACTGTAAGCTACCCAAATGAAATGTTTTTCTTTATAAGAGTTGTCATGATCATGATGTCCCTTCAAAGCAATAGAAACTCTAAGACAGTAGGTTTACTTACTTCTCCATCATTTTAAGTTTATTTTCTTCATTTTGTGTGAGTGTGTGTGTGTGTGTGTGTGTGTGCGTCTATGCATGCCACTGTGCAAGTCAGATGACAACTTCTGGGAATTAGTTCTCTTATTCAACTGTGGGCTCCGGGGTTCAAACTCAGGTTTTTGGACTTTTGCAGCAATCACTTGCACGTGTTGAGGCACATTACTGGCCCCATTGTTTTTTTAATAATGTTTTAAAGATCATAGAGTCTTTTGACAATGCAGCCCATTGCACGGGTAGGCATCACTGGGCCCTCAGCTTTGCATTGTGAGAAAGGGAGGTCAGCATAATTGAACTCTCTGGCTGTAAATCATTAAATCTTCTTCTCTCACAAAGAAAACTTGTTTCTCTTGCCAGAATCCATAAAACATATCAGTTTACATGGGGAGTCAAATCTCACTCAGGTCCTTCTGTATTTCAGTGGAGTTTTACTTCTCAATATCATAACCCTATCATATCTATTTGAGAGTAATATTTCTAGACTTCACAATGCTTGGAACCTGCTCATGATCACGTGAGTGATCCTTCTCCCACCAACTTCCCAATACTGTTTGTGCATAGCAAGACCCCTGATTCTAGGCCAGGGGGACGTCCCAGGGTATGAGCAAGGGTGCAGTGCTGTGACAAACACTGTGTGCCATGCTGGAACCAGCCTGGTAAGTAGGATACAAGTAGAAATTTCCCAGTGAAATGGGCGGCTTTCTGCTCTGGATGCCAACCTCCAGGTTTGGCTCCTGGGAGGACAATCAGTATTAAAGTCCTGAGTTAGAAACCTTGCCTTACATGGTAACTCTATTGACAAGTGACATTGGGAAAGGATCAGCCCGTGCAAGGAGAATTAAAGTCAGACAAGAGAGAGAAAGAGGCAGAGATGTAACCACGGAGTCTATTACTGCCATTTGCACCTTGGCTTGATAGGGCCTTGAGGTACACCCACAGCAAAAGTCTCATCTCACAGCTGAGAGCAAGGTGGCCAGTCAAAGTCCCAGATGTGACTCTATGGAAACATTGCTCTAGAAGTAAAGAACTCCCACCTGCCACCAAGCCTGTTAGCCTAGCACACCTTTACAATATGACGCAGAGGCCACATGGACCATACAGACTACAAACCTCGTAACACGTTGTCAGACCCAGATCTACTGACCAACAGTCCAGGGTTGACTGCTTGAAGAGCAAACAATGCTGGGTGCACTGGGTGCAGCCTCTTCACTGGGAAAGATAGTGGGAAGTGGGTCTGCAGGTTTGCTTTCTGCCGCTGGATGACAGTTTAGCCGTGAGGCAGAGTGTGGGTGACTAACAGAACTTGGCAGTGGGGGAACATGCGTGTGCAGAGAAATCCAATGATTTTCCTCAGCTCTTGGTAGCTTAGCACGTCCAGAACTCAGAAGGCATCCAGGGTGACCCAGAATACTAAATGTCTGGGATGATTGAGCAGTTCAAAAAAGTTTTTAAGGTTATGTAGCATCCTAGACTGCCAGCCAGAAAGACATGGATGATCCTGATTTGCATGTGTTAGTAGATTTTTTTAAAAAAAAAAAATCCTTTGGGAAAAATTCCCAAGTACTATTTATAGCCTTTGACCTTAGATATATATCATAGCGAAACAGGAGAAGTTATAATTAGGAAGTGCAGTCTAAGAGGGAAAGGTCAGACAGCATGCTAACATACTGCTTAATAAACAGGGTGCTGTGAGAAAGAGCTGATGCAGAAGAAATGACTATTGATTCAATCTGGTGCTTCAAATCCCCACTAATACCATAAAATTTAATGGCTTACAAAGGGAATGCGCAAACTGCAAGGGACACGAAGGGAAGCCCTGCTTTGGTGACTTTCCTCATGAAAGGAAGTTAAGAAAACATACATGCAATTTTTCTTTTAACTAAATTCTTCATCTAAACCTTTGGTACTCACATGAGGGCTATCCCAGACACTGCAGGGCGAGCCCAGACACTACAGGGCTAGCCCAGAGATAGCTTCAGGGTTATCCTAGAGACTGCAGGGCTATCCCAGTGGTGACTACAGGGCTATCCCAGAGGTGACTGCAGGGCTATTCCAGAGGTGACTGCAGGGTTATCCCAGAGGTGACTGCAGGGCTATTCCAGAGGTGACTGCAGGGTTATCCCAGAGGTGACTGCAGGGCTATTCCAGAGGTGACTGCAGGGCTATTCCAGAGGTGACTGCAGGGCTATTCCAGAGGTGACTGCAGGGCTATTCCAGAGACTACAGCGCTCTCTAGAGTCTAGAGAACTATTGTGGTTTCTCTTCACAGCCAGAGCAGTTTGAGGGGCTTTGACAAGATCAAACCAAATGTCTTCTCCATAGTCCTGTGTCAGACTCCCTGACCTGCATCTTTGGCATCCATAACAGCAGCCATGCAGGTACAGCTGAGTCGCCTCCAGCCCACGGTCATCCTTTGTGGCTTCTGAGATGGACGTTGGTGGTGGCCTGCGTTCTCCTCTTGCTCTGTTCCACAGAGGAGCTGACAGTAAAGGGTCCTCACCGCTCCTCACAGAACATGACAAGATGTTTCCATCCCAGGACAGTAGAATATTTCCTCACACCCCTACTTTTCAGCCGCGGCACAGCTTCCAAGTCCCAACTGAATTAATTTTGTGCTGTATGTGACTCTACTTCCCAAACAGAAGCTGTCAGCTGCACGGAACAGACAAATGGCAACAAGAGAGGGAGTAAAGAACCTACAAGAAGAATAATCACAGAGAGGTTAGAGGTTCAGCTTGCCACCTGGAGACCCAGGACCAGAACTCAAACATGCACCAAGGGAGACAGAACACAACCCAGGCATGGTCTGCTTAGAACTCCACTCCAGACACGACTCCTGCTGAGCTCTCCCTTTCCTCCGCAGGCTTATCATTCCCCAGGCTGAAGCATCCACTCTGAGAGCCTGGATCATACACCTGTCCCTGACCTGCCTGGTGTCACTGGACGGAACCTCCCTACGCGAGAGGACCTCTGCCTCCAGGTTCCAGAGGGAATGTGGTTCACTAGTGCAGAACTCGTCAGTAAATCTCTACTGCCCACAATAAAGCCCAGTCTTCACTTCTCTCAGATGATGTGGATTCGCCTCCATTTTTCTCAGCTCTGATGAGAGAGACTCCTTTCATTCTTAAAAATGCCTGCCTTTGGGGGAGGAGATGATATGGTCACCTACTTGCCACCTTCTTCATGATAGGGCATCGTCACTTCCAAATCCATTCATTCTTGGTTCCTGGGTCATCTACATTCCCTAGCAGAAATGCTTGTAGTCTCTTACACACAAAACACTCACATTTCCTCTGACTGTCTTTAGATAATATCTGTCCCATCTTTTCATAGCCATGTTTCTCTTTTGTTCTAAGGGTGACTGAATTAACTATCCCACCTCAATGGATAATCTCAAGTTCATACATATATCTTATTAATAATAAATTATATCTTAATTAACTATTTCAGATTCTAACTGCTCTCTCAGACAGAACTGCTCCTGAGAGGCTCTGACTCACTAATCATTGGTCCATTAGGATCTAACACACGCCCTGATATGTGGAGAGTGGAGTTCACAAAAAGAACTGATGCATTGATAAATGGTTGATGTTTGCAATAAGTGGTGACTGGCAGAAAGACCAGAGGCAGAAAATGAATGTAAAAGAAAGAGCAGCATATAAATGAATGGGAAGCAGATGACAGAGCTCTCCACTAGAACCAAAGATGGAGGGCTATCCACATCACAAGCCTCAGAGCCATTCCACTCATCAGACTGATGTGTGGAATTGTCTGTTAGATTTTATCGAAAGTCAAAACAAACATTTGAAGGTAAAACAGGCAGGTGTAGACCCTCTGGAATCAGAGAGTGTCCAGCCATAGCCAAGACACTGAAACAGGCCACATACTTGGTCAAAGAGCAAAGAAAGAAGAAACTTGAGGCTTAGGAGACGATAATGAGATTCCTACAGCAAAACCACATCCTTTCCCACCTGCCGTGATGAGATCTGATTCCAGAAACAGCAGGTTAAAGAGCCACTCAGCACAGTGAGAGGAAGCAGAGACTGTCATCAGCATTTAACAACAAGCACAAACAAGGCTTTAGACAGACAAGATCTATCTGGAGGGCATGGGGAGCATCCACATGCTACCCTCCCAAGAATCCAATACATAAGATTTGGTCTATTAAACTACATGTTTATCTTCCTTCAAGGCAAAAAGGAACATCTGTCGCCATGCCTTTGTATTTAATTTCCATTGTGAATTCTCAGTTTCAGCAGATGCCCAAGTCAAGGCAGAGAAAACAGAAAGCTGGAAGCTAAGACAGCCAAGGGAAGCGCAGTCGAATTTCCCTTTCCAAATTTCAAGAAGAGCTGTCAGGTGGCCTGGAACCTTGCTCTCTGTCCAGCTCTTCTTGATCTGATGTGTCTTCCCTGTTTCCTTTTGTTCTGTGTTTAGGTTTCTCTAACAATAAATTAACACCCCCTCTCTCTCTTTTAAGTTGCATCTTAGAAAGGTTAAGAGAGAAATGGCTGAGAGACTGCACAGTGGTTAACTGTACTGTTAGGAGACTGGGCTGCTAACCATTACAGGAAAGTTCTGTTGCTTGCTCATTTGTGCTGTGAAGGGTTTGGGAATCAGGTGGTTTCACTTTTCCTGGCTGAATGCTTTTGAATAAGCTACATTCCAGAGACTCCACTTAGCTGACTTTATATTAACATATCTCATAGCACAGACTAGATATGAACTGGGTAAATAGTAACTCCATCCCCTTAGCCATGTAGTTTGCAGAAGAGCATCTATTCTACTCTTTGAAGGATATGTGTCTGATCACCAGTACTTCCAAAATCAAGCTGTAAAACCCACACTCTGATAACTGAAAACTTCAAAACAATGAGCAGAGTACCTGAGCTCAACAGTATCTTAGGGTTCTGAGCCTCTGACATCTGTGGTCTTTTGGTTTTCTGTATCCCTAGATTATTGTAAGAATCTCACCAACAGGAAACAGAACCCCCGATCACCACCTCTCTAACTCTCAAAGACTCATTCAAAAGAAATGATGGCAGGTTGGGCAAAACCAAGCTCTCTTATTGGCAAAATTCTATTTGCTTCTAATCATTTTTTCTGCCTGCGAAAGTTAACAGTCAATTACCTTGCCCTCTAATAAATGCCAGGCAGACTGTCCTATGGAAGAACTTAAAAAGTCACCCATGCATTGATAATATAATTACCACAATCATCTTTGTACAAAATACAGGACAGAAGTTCGCTAGTGTATCAGACTTGGCTTCTGCAACAAAACTGAAAATAGATCTGTTCCAAACCAGCCAGGTCACAGCACAAGCATCCTTCTGTAACTGATGATCTCTCTCCACTGACGGCCCCGACCCCCTACTCTCCTGTCAGCACAGCAAACACTGGCAGTTGTCACAGAGTGGTACACTGCACATAAGTCAAGGTGCATTTGTGAAATCCAGGTGCTCTCCTGGCTAGGGACTACAGGAGTTGCTAGGGGTCCCGCCCAGGTCTCTGGCTCTTATTTTCTGACCTTTTAAAGGTCAAGGTATTTTCTGTGCTCCTGGCCACTGCAAACTCAAATGAGCTGAACAAACGCAGCCCTTTAAAAAAATGGATTGTAGTAGAGAGACCTCCCACGTGACCTGCTTTACTTATGCTCCGCTGATACCAAGCATATTTAAGTTGCAAAGAATTATGCTCCTAAAACCCCATTACATAATTATCCACACAAAAACTTTAAATTAACACTTCAACCCCTAATGTTTTGACCCACCAAGAGCTCTGAGTTCCTCACTCCGTCAGACATGAGCCATTAAGTCCAATTGCTTCCATTTGTTAAGACTGACATCTGGGAAGTGCTGACGAAGCACAGGTCCCAGTCATTGTAAAATATAAAATATGTCTACTGGGTATGGCAGTGCGTGCCTGTAACCCCAGTGCTCAGCATCTGGGGTAGGTAGATCGTGAATTCAAGACCAGCTTGGGACACCTAACAAAAACTTCTTCCGAAGTCTGTGTGTGTGTATGTGTGTGTGTGTGTGTGTATGTGTGTGTGTGTGTGTATATATGTGTGTTTTAAAATGAATCTATGGATAAAGGCTCTTTCTTGCTGCCTGAGGACTTGAGTTCAATCCCCTGAACCTACATGGTGGAAAGAAAATTACTTCCAAGAGTTGTCCTCTGACCTCTGCACATGTGCACATGACATTCATGCACAGGTTTATGCATTCACACACACACACACTAAACATTTCAAATGTGTGTGTATCAGGATCAAACTATGCTTTGACATACCAAACTATCACACTGAGGGTTATATTATATATAAGAATAATACAAGTGGGCGTTCTCCAAAGTGTATTCTAGATCAGCCAGGAACCCTAGTGTTTTGAAAGTTAATGTTGACATATTGTCTAAGTTAGGCTGACCACTAGGCAAGTCTGTGAAGGATTAACTTGAAGGTTGATTAAGGAGGGATGAACTCTAAATGCGGGTGACATCATTCCTTGGGCTTGATTGAGTCCTGGACTACAGAAAGAGGAGAGCACTGGCTAAGATTGCAGTAATCTCCCTCTGTTTTCTGACTGCAGACTCAATATGATCAGCTGCCTCAAGCTCCTGCACTTCCCCTCCACGATGGACTCTACCAACAACTGTGAACCAAATGAGACCCTCCCTTTCACAAATGGTTGGCTATGGTTTCCCAGCAATGGAAAGCTGACTAATGGAGTCTTGTTTGTGCTGCAGCTGCAAAGCACCTGACTGTTGGGAGTCACCTGGAGGCACAGGTTGGTCCTGCAGTTTGGACGTATACCTGGCTTAGCCATGTGGGGCTGAGCACCCTTGCCTGCACCCTTGCCTGCACATGCTCAGACCAGCAGAATGGCATTAACCAATCAGGACAGCGTTCAAGCCTCTCCACCGTTTAAAAGCAGCTGCCTCGGGGCCCAACTCTCTCTCTCTAAGCTTTCTCTCGTCCCTGCTCTATCTTCCCTTCCCCCAATTTTCCTCAATCAAAGGGCTCCGAATAAAGACGTGACCAGGGAAGGAATTCTCGTTTTTGGTGGCGTTCATTCCTGCTGGTCAGGATGCGCCCCTCACCTGACACTGGGTGGTATGTGTGCAAGAGAAATTTATTTCTCAAAACATGAAAGCTAAAAAGTTCAAGATAAGGCACCTCCAGGTTGCATGTCTGGAGGAGGTTGCTCGCCGCTTCCAAGATGGCATCCTGCTACTGTGTTCTTTTACACTAGAATAAGAAGAGAGAGATTGACGCCACAGAAGCCGTGATACACTAAACCACTTTCTCACTGCTCGAAGGACTCCATTCCTACCATCAGCAACATGAGGGCTGAATCTGAAGACAAACTTTGGGAAGGACACAACTTTCAAGCCATAACACTCAGGAAGCAACATTTCCTAACTTTCTAATAACCCAAATAATCAGAGTATTGATACAGCAGAAGTCAGCCATTGCCTCTGCTTATTTGTATATTTTTTTTATTAACACAGAAAAAGTGAGCACAGTTCAAAGGAGAGTGCAGTAAATACTGAAGGAGTATTTACTTGAGACTAATGCTTCTTTTTCTCCTCCTCCTCCTCCTCCTCCTCCTCCTCTTCCTCCTCCTCCTTCTCTGTTAGCCTCCGCACTTTTCTGTGGATACCCGGGCCCGATTCAGGCGCGTGCTTTCCTGAACCGAGTCCACAAGAATGGACGATTGTCCTAAGGGTTTAAACAGACACACAAAGAGACCTGCTCATTCACCAAAGAGTAAATGGCCCCTTTATTAAACTCAAGTCAGGTATTTATACCAGTGGGCAAGAGGGCAAAAGGGCACGGCCCCCTCCCATCAGGAGCAGTGGGAGAGGATGACAGGCGCTGCGCAGTACCTCAGGCAGAATGAGCTGCGGGAGGCAGGCGTGGCAGGTATATAGGGCCCCCGCAGCTGGAACCTTGTTTACAGGTGGAATCACCATAACAAAAGAGAGCCAAGTTCTTTCTAAGCTATACCCTCAGGCCGGTGCTAGTGCAGGAGAGCCAGGGAGCCAGAGGTCAAACAGCCCTGCAAATCGCCAGGAAGAAAAGGGAAAAAGACCTGTGTACCTACCCTCCTCCTCCTCCTCCTCCTCCTCCTCCTCCTCCTCCTCCTCCTCCTCCTCCTCCTCCTCCTCCTCCTCCTTCTTTTCTTTTTTTTCCTGGATTCTCATCTTCTAAAGCTAACATCCAGGATATGGATTGTAGGTTCTGGCATCTCCTGGCATTTCTTCTAAGCTCTGCTTCTGGTTGTCCTCCCTTCTGTGATGTTGCCACTTGCCTTTGTCCTATCTCCTGGAGAGTTGACTTCCTTTCCACCACTTCCACCCCCTCAAGCAAACAGAAGTCCTAAATGCAGAAGGCTGGAGATCGTTTCCTGCTGGCCTACCTCTGCCCACTTACTTCTCTTCTGTTTTTCCTGTTAGCAACCCCCATGTGAAGTTACACCAGCCTTGCAGTTTAAGAAAACAGACCGTAAGATAGATCGAATGAGGATAAGATGGTAATATTGGGAGAGATCGCTAGAAAAAGGAGCAATGGGGCCTTCTTCCCTTTATTTCTTTTGTCTTTTGTTACAAGGAAGAAGCGCCTTCAATTAACCTCTAGAAACAAGTGTGATTTGAGGCACAGATGCGGAGTGCAGAATTGAGTCTGTAACCGGGAGGCGTCAGAACGATGCCTGAGTCTGAAGTTTCATCTCAGTGTGCAGTCAGAGCCTAGCCTTGAACATCTTGGGTTTGTTGAGACCCCGGTCACTTCACCTCCTTCCTGTGCTGCCTGCAGCCTGGGTTTCTGTTGCTGGACCACTCTTTCCTGCCTCTGCACTCTCTTTTGGTTCAGACCCAAAGTAGATTTTTTTCCCCCTTGGCTTCCTGAGTCCTTCTGGATTATTGGTGATGGCTGCAAGGGACTTGCTCAAGGAAAATCAGCCAGATCAGCTTTCTCTGGTTGTCTGGTATGAGCTTGTGTCGGTGACTTTTTCTTTCTTGGGCTTGGGAATCGCTAAGAGCTTAAAAGGCTATGTCAATACAGTGCTCCTTTGTTCCCAAGCTACACTGAGCCCTCATTGGTGTTCTGCTAGAGAGAACATATTTCTCCATCTGATTTCAATTTCTAGGGAATATCTCTGCAGGGGCCACCAAGAGCTCCTTCAAGAAAGGTCGCCATCACTCCAATTAGGTCTGTTCCCAGGTGTGGCTGTTGCTATTCATTTATTGACCACGTGGTGGCACTGTTCCCTGGCAGCTTCTCTCCTGCACCTCGATTTAAAAATGAAACTTCCATCTGCAGTCTAATCTTTTGTGGTGAATCCATCCTATATTATACTCCCAATGGTAGCCTTTTCTCTGATTTTATCCGTTTCTCCGACTTCTGTAGCTGAATAAGAAATTGTCTAAGGGCCGGGCCGTGGTAATACACGCTTTCAACCCCAGCACTCTGGAGGCAGGGACAGGAAAATCTCTGTGAGCTCGATACCACCCTGGTCTACAAGAGCTAGTTCCAGGACAAGCTCCAAAGCTACAGAGAAACCCTGTCTCAAAAAGCAAACAAAAAGCCTCCTCCACAAAGATCGTAAACCAGGCCCAAGAACAAGGCCAGCTCCTTCCCTGGGAGTAATGCCTGGAATGTTGGCATCCTAAGGACAACCTTTAGTCGAGAGTCATGTTGGCATCTCTTCTCTACTCAAAAAGCACTCAAGTAAATAAGATCCATCACCTTCCTAGGCAGAAGACTGAACTTGGGAACAGATCCACTCCTGAATTCTCACTTCACACCTGCTGGGCACAAGGCATCTTCCAGTAAGTCTCAGTGTTTCAACTATAGAATGAGGATAACAGTGCTTAACTAGATGGCAGACTCTCTAGCTCTTTCTGGAAGGAATCCCTGAGAACTGGGATCTTCTCTACAGAATACCATGTGTGGAGTGCAAATGGCCTTCACTAAGCCCTGGCAGTCAGGGGGAAAAGACATCTCCCAGAAGAAAGGCAACCTTCCTCTTCTGGCTCTGGGCACACAGTTAAATCCACATATGTGCCTTCCCTACAATGTGTGTGTGTGTGTGTGTGTGTGTGTGTGTGTGTTTCCTTTAAGTTACAGCATTTCTATAGCTAAGATAGACAGAGATCTAGCATTTCTTCCTTCATGGTTTTGCCCCAAACTAAATAAGTTTATTTTTTCATTTATATATTTATGATAGTTTTGCTTTAAGTGGGTAAGCATTCAGACCCATAGCCAAGCCTTCTATCTGGAGCCTCCCATAACACTCTCTTATCTCTTGTCAATAGCCTGAATCCTTTATTCAGAAACCTGTGTAATTGCCCAGCTTTCAAGACCCTCCATTGAATATATTTTCTTCCCTAGCTCTATTTGCCTAGTGAAATGGTGATTACCAACACCATGCACAGAAGGTAAATTCTTCTCTACGCGCGACTATGGAGAGGGAACCTGTTGACTGTTTTGAAGTACAAATTTAATCCAACTGCCTCCCACTGTCTCTGCACTGCAGCCGCTGTGAAAGAAAAAGAAAAGCTAAGAACAAGCCGCTTTCTCTCAAGGACTCGCAGGAGTCTCCCAGATCACAGGACCTTCATATTTGTAACTCAGTCACAGCCAGATCCAAGAGGTGAGGGGAAGCCAGCTCGAGATGCTGTTAGTGTGGAGCAAGGAGGAAACAGCACTGGAGAGAAGTGACAGCCTCAGCCACGGTGCTAACCAGGAGGTCTGCTACCAACACAAATATCTAAGCCGATAATCCACGTAAGCTGAAAACCACTGAAGCTGCAAATAGCCAGCCACTCATTTCGAACAAATCCATAAAGAAAATTTAACATCAGCCCAGATGCATATATAAATGACAAAGAGCTCCAGCTAAATCAAGAGATTATAGCCATCTATGAAAACGCTCAACATTTTGCTCTACAAAATCACCAGTTTTTAAAGCTGGTAAGACTCTCGAGGTGATTTGTTGTACGTTCCTGTTAGTGAAAGGATTCCCTCTGCAGTAACCTTAAGTAAAGCTAAGTCATCTCTGCCTAAATGTGTTGAAGTGATGGTGTCTGTGCCTTGAAGGCATGCAACTGATGGGGGCTGTACAAAGTAAGAACAGCATCCAGGCTTTGGTGTCAACCCTCAGAAAAACAAGTCATGAGCAAGTTCAATGTTAAAATTCCTAATTCTAGACTATCCTAGAGTAGAGTCATGGTCAAGGATAAGGCAATGTCATTGACTCAAGGTTAGATGTGTTTTTACCCAAAGGACGTGTCCTTTCTGCAATGAGCATTACTGCAACCAATATACTGTTGTGCGGTACGTTCGTTTCAAAAGCATAAGAACATGCAATGTCTCAGTTGCCTGAGCCTGGAAAAGAGTAGCTCCAGATAAGACTGATTGAAAGAGATCATGTGACAGACATTTAGGTGATGGAAGTGAACATCTATCAATAAATATCTAGAGGAGAAGGTCAGAACTCTATGTATTTAATCAGCTTCACAGAGTTACATTTGGAATAGTGAACTATGGAAAATAAATGTAAGAGAAGCTAGAAAAGAAGTTTGTTTTTACAGAATAAAGACAGTCATGTCAGGAAAGGAGGATAAGGAAGAACAGTTTCATAAATGACTAGATAAATAAGGGAAAGAGGAGAAAGTGAAGAAGGGAAGAATAGAAATAAGGCAATAAGAGGGAACCCAAGTGTTTATAATATGAAGCCTAGGTGCTTCAGCTTTCCATTACTGTAACCAAATACCTGAGACAATCACCTCCTGAAAAGTCTATGATAAGCAGAGATATAGACAATCAGAAAATACTTGATCAGCCGGCACAAAACCATAGGTTCAATTCCCAACACAGTAAAAATTAAGAATAAGTCAAGTTTTACTTGAGGGTTAATGTTTTAGAGGCTCCATTCCATAGTCTGTGGCCCCAGTGTCCCTGAGCCGGTGGCAAAGGAGCACATCACAGCAGTAATGTTTGACAGAGCAAATTGTTTACGTTTAAACAGCTAGGAAGCAAGAGACATGCTCCCACTGACCTAAGACTTCTCGGCAGGCCCCACTCACAAAAGTTTCCAACATGTCTTGACAACACCACACTGGATACCAAAATTTTAACACATGGACCTTTTGTGAAAACACTCAAGATCCAAACTGTAGCAAAATCTGTGGTAACCCAGTCACTTTTAAACTTCCTTCCAGTTGTCAAGGCTGCTAACTGTTTCCCACAATCTTGTGGGAAGTTTCTATTGCTGAAGACAGCACTTAACATAACCCATTTATGAGAAGTCAAGCTGGTGCCTTCACCCCTACTGACTAGTGTTCTTGGTACCGGAATGTACTGTGCATTCCACCAGAAGAGAAAGATTCCTATCAATCAAGCTATAAACCTGTGATCTACAATAGTGTGATCAAGGCCTGCTTGAGTGATAGGCTGCAGCACAGTGGCACAAGTGTTAGGTGAGTAACCAACCCCTATCAGATTGGGTTTGAGACCTGCTTCACAAGCTGGAACCTATGCCTTACACTGTGCAGGTGGCCAAGAACCTGAGACTGAATAGGCCATGGGCCTAGGAGAAAACCAAATATGGTTCTGCTAAAGAAAAGTATTAATAAAATAAGTCCTAATGGCATTCTGCTATACTCATTTGATTAGTGCTTTGCTCAGCCATCATCAGAGAAACTTCCTCTTCCAATAGATGGGAACTAAACCCACACAACTGGATAATATGCACAGTGAGAGACTTTAGAACGGTCAGTCCTAAGTGGGATGTCTTCCTCAAACCCTTCCCTTTGCGGGGAATTAAGCAAAAGAGACGGCAGAAAGATTGTAAGAGCCAGATGGGGATGGAAAGCATCAAGGCAACAGTACCTTTCAGATGGAACAGGACTGAGGCACCTGTGAACTCACTCTGACTATGGCAGCCTGCCCAGAGCATGCACAATTCAAGCCAGAGGTCCCAGTACAGAGTGGTGGAAATGAGCCTCTATCCCTAACTAATAAGCTATCTCCCACTGACACCCACTTGCAAATTAAAAATTATTTCTCTCCCACGTAGCTTCACTGAGGATACAAACCACTCTTAAGGGAAGGAACATATTCAGAAGTAGTCAACACAATAAGAATTCCATAGTATTTTGTAGATGTTTTATCTCATATTATATTATGGTTTCTGATTTTATGTTTTTATAGTGTATATCTCTCTCTCTATCTCTCTCTCTCTCTCTCTCTCTCTCTCTCTGTGTGTGTGTGTGTGGGGGGGGTGTTTCTTGTGATTTCTCTTTGTTGATTTTCTTTGTTGGTTTGTTTTTAAATTCTGGTTTGTTTTGCTTTATGTTTGCCTCTTTATTTTCTAAAGAAGGCCTAGAGTTGAGTGGGTGGGAAGAATCTTGGAGGAGTTTGGGAACAGGAGACCATGATCAGAATTTATTATATGAAAAAAAATGTTTTTAATAAAAAGAAACATCTCCCATCAAGGTCTACTTCATGAGTCATTGTTCAAAATGGCATTTGAGCTGAGTGATGGTTTAGACAAAACTTAGAATGGATATTTAGTTCAGATCAATTTTGCATCCCTTTGTTCTGACGGGAGAGCTCTTCCTCCAAAACTGAGGTTGGTCTATCTGAATGGACAAATGTTATTGTACCGAGGTTTTGCCATAGGCACTGGAGCTCAGGTGGTCTCATGATCAAAACCAAGCCAATATCCCTTCAACTGAAATCCTTCAACAGAAGCTGAAACCGAGATGCTTTTCTTTTCATTCTCTGTGTCCTAAGGATGCAGCTCTGGAATGGCTAATAAATACACTACCTAACCATGAGTAAGACTGAGTCAATTAAGCTAGATAGTGAAAGCACATAAAAGTACAGACAAAAGATGAAATAAAGACCAAAGTACGGAATGGTGCCAACATTGGTAAAAGTTTGAATTTCCACAGGAGCCCTCTTTGTGGGACAAGATAATCCCTGAGGACCAGCCTTAAGTATTCCCTGAGTGCCCATCCAGACTAAAGTCTGCATTTGGAGCACTTGAGAAGTCATTGCTGTAGTTACTGAAGGATGTTTCCACAGTTCAAAGGAGGTGGGTAAGACAAGAGATGCCTCTCCTGACACAGTATAAGAATAAACAGCAGCCACCGGCAGAAGACATCAATGCCCAGGAAAACAGGGTGCCATCGAGCCTGCTGGTTTTGGAGATATCTGCATGGCAGTAGAAGATGAAAACAGAATACAGAGAATAGAAACAAGAAAAGGCCTGTTGAAAAGTGACACCCCAGTGGCATATTGTTTGGACAGCTAATATGACTCGTGACAGCCAGAATAAAATCCCTGCAACATTAAAACGTTCCCTGAAAGTCTCCATGTGTCCCACAAAAATAAAAAATGTTGAGGAAGAAAACTCAGCAAAACTGGGATTTCTACACAAAAGCAATCTATGTCAAATATAAAAAGCTACTTTTCTGATCACATCAAGTAAAAGTTAGAATATACATATCATAAAGAAGTATAAATGGTGTCCCAAGAGTTAGACAGAATGAAAAGAGTGAAGGCCCTCCCTGACCATGTCATTATAAAGGGGAGCTGCCTTTATTTTATGTTAGTGAAGAAAAAATAAGGCAGAACCATTTAAAGGAGTTAAGAAGTGAATAAATGTCAGAGAGATGTAGGCATCAAGACCTGGGTGTTCTTTCTAGAGTATCCTTATTAAAAGGTAAAGAAGCTAGAATCAGAGAGTAGAATAAGCAGACGGGAGAGACTGACATTCAGCATAGAAACTGGACCAGGGATTATCAGTGGGATGCAGCGATCCCATAGGGCCTGGGCTCTGACTCTGCAATCAGGCCCTAATTTAGTCCTAGCTCTGACCCCTAGGCACTGTGTCTCCAAGGCTACAGTCTTAATAAGCACATGAGACTGATTCTCATCATGAAGGAGATGTAGAATTACAGATATGAAGACAGAAACAAGGGGAACAAAAGGGTAGGGATAGAGCTGAGGGATGCAACTTAGTTGGGGTGGGGAGGAGGGGGACTGAGTTCAGTCTAACTATCTCAGGACAAGAGACCTTAATGAGAAGCTCTTAACACCCTGCCCATCATGCACCATGAACAACAGAATAGATGGAGTTCGTATGTCCCTGGCTTTCTCTGCTGACTGAAAAAGTACACGTAGAATCCCCCAGAGATCTCCACTACCTTCTCTTCATAGGTCCTAATAACAAAATATTGAATGGGTGGTGATTAAAGCTGGGCAAGGATCAACAGATGAGTAGACAAACCAAATAAATGGCATATTATTCAGCCTTGAAAAGGAAGTAAGCTTTGACAGATGTTAGTACATGGAGGACCCTTGGTGGCATTATGCTGAGAAAGATAGACCAAACACAAAAGGGAAAATATTTTGTTATTTCACATATATGAAGGACCTGTAATATAAATTTGTAGGTGCATAAAGGGGATTAGAGATTGCTGGGAGCTAGAGGAGGACTAGAGTATTAGCATTTAATGCCTGTAATTACTGTTGAGAAGAATGGCAATATTTTGGAAATTATGATGTTCACTCATAACATTGAAATTATAATCAATTCAAATGATTAGATAGATAGATACATAGGTAGATAGATAGATAAATAGATAGATAGATGATTGATAGATAGATAGATTGATAGATAGATGATAGATAGATAGATAGATAGATAGATAGATAGATAGATAGATAGATGATAGATATTCATGATAAAATTGTTTTTTCCTTAACAGATGAAACTGGAAAATATTCTACCAAGGTAACTCAGGCTCTGAATGACAAATGTCACATGTTCTGTATTATGGGAGGATCTGGCTTTGACTTTATAGATTTGTTTGTTTGATTTGCAATGGCTGTAGAGGCCAGGAAGCTAGAAGAGCACATGGACAAGGTGGGAGAGGAAGCGGCTATAGGGAGTGGGAGGGGACAGTAAAGCATTCATGATGTGAAAGCAGAAGTGGTGACTGGGGGTGAAAAGGTGTAAGTAGAGATGGGGGCCGAGAGGTAGAAGAGAGGAAAGGGAGGGAAGAGGATCAACCAAAATTAAGAATGTATTTTAAACGCCATCTGAAAACTCACTAGCTCGTAAGCTAATTAAATGTATATTTCAATTAAATTACTTGGAGAACGCCACACATGAGTACTGTACCTCCTCTCGTCCCATATCTCCCAACTCCCTCTCAAATG